>NC_052360.1:12868818-13021085 GCF_009727055.1 Benincasa hispida | reverse complement strand
TTATTTACAGGCTTTCTTTCATCGTAGGGTTGAGTTTGCCTGATGTTCGATTGATTCTTTGTGTTTTCTCGAGAACAAAATCTATGCATATAGTTAGCAGGGCTAATTCCTCAGAATGTCTTGCAAGCGTCCATCACAATCGCATCGCACAAATTTTCTCCAGAATGCCAAAAGTGCATTCTCTTGGTCTTCATTAAACTTTGAGGAAAATGATTACCGGTAACTTTTCATTCTGCCCCAGAAATGAATACTTGAGGTGGTTGGGCCAGGTGTCTTCAGCTCTATTATTGGTGGTTGTTTTAAGGACGAGTTGCGTTGTTTTTTTTTTCTTCATTTACTATCGCCTTCTTCTGGGTTTTGCAATCACTTATCTTCCATTGTTTGTTTTTCTATGATACACTTTCATGCACAATGATGCGCGTCGCATCCTCATCTTCGTTTTTCGTCTTTAGGCTTCCCTTCTTGATTCAAACTCTGGTCAGTCCGTCAGATCTTCATTCAATCTTTCTTCGTCAGGCATACTCATGGCACGGATAATGTCAACTTGAGCTTTCTATCCATTCATGCTCAAGGTGCATCTCTCCTTTGTGCAACATCAATCTGGGCCGCCGGTTGATAAAAATGGTCGACCCAGGAATGATAGGTAAAAGAAATCATCTTTATCGGCTTCGTATCCAAGATGAAATGAAGTCGGTTGGTAATTATACAACTTTGTTGTGACCAGCACATCCTTTCACTTCTCCTTCTGCCCTTAACAGTCTGTTCTTAAGCTCGCTTACAGTCTGGCCCATCTGTAATTCCAGGTTGCGGATAGACGTCGCTTGGTTTTGAAGCACAGTTTCGTTCTTCTCGATATATTGCTTCAAAAAAATTTCCAAGGAGGAAGATTGGGGCGTCTACGAGCTACTGACTTGATTACTCATCTGATCGTTCTTTTGCGGAAAAAATCTGGGTGGCCTTTCTTTTTGCGCCACTGATTGGAAATTTTGCTGCTGATTTTTCCATGCAAAATTGGGGTGGTTTCTCCACCCAGGGTTGCACATGTTAGAGAATGGATTATTCTTCACAAAATAAATAGACTGTGGGTTTTGCGGGCATTCCTCCATTACGTGTCCTTCACCGCAAGTCGCACACTTTGCGATAGTCTGATTGATTGCATTATTTGTCCACTATGTGGTGTTGGGCTGTTGATTACGATTCCCTGTATCAAGTTCATCATTGCATTCATCTGACTCTGAAGTGATGCGATAGCACCATTGTTTGCGTCATTATCCTTTATTCTCAATCTCTGATCGCTCTCTCTCCAGTCCTCGTGATTTTTAGAGATGGAATCAAGAATGTTCTTGGCCTCGTCATATGTTTTGTCTAGCGGACCTCCAGCGGCTACTGCATTGGTAGCGATCTGTGAAGCAGGGTTTAATCTATGATAAAAGATCTCCATTTGCAAGCAGTCTGGTAATCCGTTGTGTGGACAGTTCCTTACCAGCCTCTTGAACCTCGCCCAAGCATCGCTGAGTGATTCGTCCATGTCCTGTTCAAAATTGGTTCTTAATTTTCTTCTCCTGGCATTCTCAATTGGGGGGAAATATTTCTTCATAAACTTCTCTACGACTTGTTCCCAAGAAGTAATCTCCCCTGGTTCGAGAAAGTATGCCCATTTTCGTGCCTGATCACACAAAGAAAATGGAAATAGAGTTAGTCGAACTTCTTCGGTAGAGATATTCAGGAACACAAAAGTGTTGCAGATTTTTATGAAGCTCCGAAGGTGGGCGTGCGGGTCCTCGCCATGCCTTCCTCCAAATTGCCCAGCAGTCTGGATCATCTGCAGCATCACTGGTTTCATTTCGAATCGGGATCCATCAAGAGTAGCCCTCATGATTCCTGGGGAGAAATCATAGAGGTTTGGCGATGCATAGTCCCGAATGGGCCTATTGCGATCGTTTCCCAATAGGATTGGATTCGCCATGACATTGTTTTCATTTGGTGTTCTGTCTCTAGTCTGCTCCGTCGTGTCGTCTTTATCTGGTTGTTGTTGTTGGCGGCTATCTCTCAATCTTCGTCGGAACGTCCTCTGAATCTTCAGGTCATAATTCGCCAGAGATTGAGAGCTGCAAAGAAATCAGAAAAATTACCGTTAGCACACTGAATTGCCGAAGTCACCGGCAACAGTGCCAAAAACTTGATGCATTATTTTATGTGGTGAAATTATGAAATGAATTGCAGTGATGGAAATGCGTTGAGCAACAAGTTTTCTCAGCATAATCCAAGTATAAATCCCGCTGAGTTTCCTGGTAAGTCCAGGGTCGAACTCAGGGAATAGGGAAAACGGTATGTGGTGATAATTTTGAAGAAGACATTGCGGTAACCAATAAATCATGAGTTGTTTTTGGGTTGTTGTTTGCGGTAATAAAAAGTATGCGGCGGAGTTAAGACAAGAGTTGATAATACGGAAGATTCGATGAATATGCGGGGAATGGGTTGAGAAGGGGTTTAGCTAACACTTCCTAGGATGCGTTCATGTTATGCGGTCATGCAACACACATACAATAGCAAATCATCTCTCAACGCAAATGCTACGGCCTCTAGTTCTAGAACGCATGTGATATATGCGATAAGTGTATAGGACGAACACATAAGCCTCTATTCTTATTTATGCGATGACAAATGACACACACACAAACAAGACGACGACATAATATCATAACCTATCTCTAGGGTGCATGCGATGCATGTTGGCATACAGAGCTTATCTCTAAGTCCCTATCTCTTGCTTATGCAGATCTAATCTTGCTCTCTCGAGTCTACATTCTAACCTAGCTCTCTTAAGTCTTAGGTTCTTTCTTTAGACTCTCTCTCTCGAGTAGCTCTAAAAGGGTGTTGGGTGCAACATAAGACAAGACAATCACATGCGATGAAGATTTTAGGTCATGTTAGCTTAGTTCTTCTCAACCTATTCAATAGATTTAGCTACTCATGCGTGCTTTTAAGAGAGTGAACAGATGTAGATAAGAAATTTCCATTTTATAGATATAGAGTTGAAATACAAAATAACAATACGAAATGAGAATAAAGAGCCTGGTAGTAATCTCTTGCTTCTCAAGGCTTTTTACACTGTTCTTCTCTACTCTGTTCAAAAGATAGTCTCGCTCTTATGAGAGTCGACCCTCTCTCCATTTTCCACACCTCTGGATTCTCTCTTGAGCTGAACAGAGCGATCTTCCGGCGTCTCTTCCCTTCTCTTGCTCTACTTTCGAAGTAAAAGAAAAACTAAGAGCAAGGCTAATTCTATCTAGGGGAAAATTATCTAACTGTCTGAACTCCTTCACTAAAGGTTGCCTTTGGTATTTATAGAGCTACGGGGTGAAAGGCTACTTATCTCTTATGATTGCACTGATGGGATGGCATTAATTCTCTGTCTGATGCGCCGAATATTTATCACCGAAAAGTTGAGTGTACTTGCTACAGTAGTTCGATAGCGGCTTGTCAACTTAATTCGGAATCGACCGTCATCAGCTTTCTGTCCCATTGTGATTTATTATGCTTTTCACCTGAATGCACCCACCAAGTTGCGCCGGCTCTATGCGGAAATCCTTCTTTAGCAGATAATTGCAAGCGCAAATCACCGCAAAGCCTTGCGGTAACGTTGCGTTCGATCGTTGATTTCTTGTGATCGCATTTTCCGTCTTGTGTCAACGCATATTCTACACAAAAATACATAAGTTTACTGTTTTCATGCGATGGATGCCTGCGACCGCAATATTATGGACTTAATGCTTCTTGGATGCAATTATATATATTTTATCAATGCAAACCTTCATTATTTAATAACTTAGCACTATAATAACATGCATTTCTGCCCGTTATCATCTATCAGCAATCTGGAAATTCAGATGGGACAAATTGCGGGGGAACTTAAGAATAGACCGTAAGGGGCTCTATCGTGTTCAATGGAACTCTTGCCCAACCCAGGGGATACGGGAAAAGAGCAATGTCAAGTTGTCACGTTGCGGGGTGGAAAAACTGTGGCGGGGGAGAATAAGGAGCCTAGCCGGACTGCTCCAATTACGATGGAACCGGAGATTGTGTTGACTTGAGGAGAAATAGAAGAAAATGAGGTGAAAGAACCAGATATTGCATCCACCTCGGAGCGAAAGAATAGGGGACCGTGAGAATACATCTGCCACCATTCCCACAGAGACTCAAAAAGAAGAAAATTGATGAGGTACAATATCAACGCTTCATGGATATGCTGAAACAGTTGCATATTAACATTTTGTTCACTGAGGCGATCAAACAGCTGTCTCTTATACACATCTAGATGTGTATAAGAGACAGGTGAGTAAGTTAATCCATGTTGAAGAAGTTAACTAAGTTTAGCTAACGCATGCTCAACGGCATCTTCACCTGTGAGAGCAGAAGTGAAGATTTTAATCCACCTCTCGAAAGAAGGTTGATAGAATGTGTAACTAAGGCAAGAAGTATTTCTAGAGATGGAAATAACCTTACGTTCGTAATGTTCATCCCTGTTCACCATAGAGATATGGGAACGCGGCCAATCACTGAAAGGTGTAAGCTAAGGGAAGGCGGAACCTTAGTTGCGTCCTCAACAGGATTGACAACTTGTGATTTGCTTTCCCCCAACCCATTCTCTTTCTGACAAATTTCACAAAACTTGCCATCGCATTCCATAAGACACTTGCACATCTTCACAATTATTTATTTATTTGTCACCACATTTTACTTTTCCAATACAATTCATTATTATTTTGTTTTTGATCGCATGTATCACATTAATATCACATTTATCATCGTAATCCTCATGTTTGACCTCATATCACTCAGAGAAACTTGCGGTGGAATTATACTTGGTTCCAACGCAAGAAAACTTGTGACACGCACATACTACATGAACGCATACTACGAGCGCATCTCAGCAGCATCACATACATTATTTTAGAACGTAGTATTGCATTTATTATCGAGATGCGTTATTTAGCAACACATATCATATCATCATACAACACTCATCATTCGATTTTTGCGGCGACATTACATTACGTCCACTGCAATCAAAATTCAATTAAACATCAAGCTATGCGGCCAGATATGTCAAGCTATGTGGCTAGAGGTTCAAGAAGGGGGATTATGGCTAAGTATGGCCCATGATAAACGCGGAAGGCCATAAAAGAAATTAAGTTCACTATCGATCGAGTAAAGGTTGAACAAGGTGAAGGAAAAAGGAGTATGCGACCAGTTCCATGTGATGTTAGCGAAGGTCATAGGTAGCATGTGAGAAATCAAGCAACCTAGACAGGCACTCCAAAGGACACTGAGGCAGAATGCTATGTGAGGCGTGGGTTAAGTGCTAGCCGAGAGGCTTAGAGGTTAGCAAGTAGGGTTACCATGAGCTTAGGCGATGATGTGAGGAAATGATGTCGCATAAATGATGCGACGAGGTATGTCATAAAAGTTATTTAAGGGAAAGATGATCAGATAAGGCTCGTAATGAATGCCTAAGGCAAGGTGATATAATGATGGCTAGGAATGAGTGAAGACCAAGAAGTGGGCACAAGCCCTATGCGATGAAGTTAAGTTGAAGAGTTCAACTTAATCACTTAGTAAGTGAGCCAAGTGGAAGTTTTAGAAACATTAACTAAGGATTAATGGGCTAGGTGGCATTTGATTAAGCTAGATGTGCATGCAAGCCTAAGTATAAATAGGTCTTGAAAAGAGGAAATCTTTTTTGCCAAATTTCTCGTGCAAAGGAAAGAAGATTATTTCCGACTTGAAGCATAATTGGTGCTAAAGGTTATCTTGGGCTACTGAGACAAGATTCAAGTGATTAAAGTCTGAAAATTTGAAGAATTACTAAGAATTTAAAGGTCCATGAATTCTCAGGAAAGCTTGAGAGATTAGTGGATTTCCAACCTAACTAGAGGAATTTAATGCTCAAATCCTAAGGTAAGAAAGTTAAGATGTTTATGAGCAAGTTCTTAGAAGGAAGTTTAGTTAAATAATGGCTAGATTACAAGTTATTAAATCTGGATTAATGTTAAAGATGAATAAGCAGTCAACTGCATCAGAAGGATAAGCAAGCAACTGACCTGAAAGGGTGTGCGACGATGGTTTTTAGCAAGGATTAATGTTAAGGATGAATAAGCAGGAAACTACATCCGAAGAAGGTTAATAGCGAGGATTTGCGTGAATGAAGGTAGTCGCGGGGTAAGGTGCGCATGCAGGGTCAAGCGTGAGGCTGCACGAAGGAGCGTGTCAGCAGCCGAGGCACCCTAAGTGAGAGGCACAGCGGACGCTCGTCGCATAGGCATGGAAGCGTGTCCTTGTGACTTTTCGAGCACCCGTATGTGAGGGTTGCTATTCTTCAGCCAAGTAAAAAGGAAATTGGCTAAGTATAAGTGATGTGATGAGTTCAATCATGATGCAACAAAATAAGTAATGATGCGATGAGTTAAGTTGCGCGATCAGTAAATTATAAGGAACAATCCTTGAGTATGATGCTAGGCTAAATATTTAAGTTGAGCTTAAAAGGGAGCCAATGACATTAACCAAGGGATTTATTCTTATTACAAGACAAATGCAAATATGAGAGATTTACAGACCTTTTGAGGAGTACCTTAAGACAGTGAGTGACCTATTTTACAAATGAATTCTAATTAGCAGGTTTATAAATGATTTTTGCCACATAGCCAATATAACATGTTTTTTATATCGTGATTTCCTCGACACATGATTTTAATATATGTGGATCGCATGATCCATAGTTTTAAAGACAGATTTTATATGAGAATTAGCATGCATTTTCAGTAAGTTTATGCCCATGTAAAATATGATGAAGTTCTACAAAGGAATTTATGAGCATGCTAAATATTTACAAGGCACTACACGATGACATGTAAACTTTAAAGTCTAATTATTTTATCATGAGTATCCTATTTTATGAATGTTTTAAATGTTTTCTGCCTTGTACAAGAGCCCTACTCCAAATGTTGGTACCGAAGGCATGGTAAGGTACCCAGATTTCCAGTTATGCTAGGGATTCCTGATACCGAAGGTATGGTAAGGTAGTCAGGATCCTATTAAGTTCTACATGCATGTATGACCTATGTTATCCACATTGATGAGATCGAGTAAAAGGGCTCTCTCTCAATTAAGGTTATTAAGGATTAAACAAAATGACTCTCCCTCATATTTAGGTAAAGGAATAGAGGTGCTTTACAGGAAATGATGATGAATTTTATTTCAGGGTTTTTATATGCTATGATTCCATGTTTTTCAGTTTTATTTCCAAACCCTGAAATGTTTATGAAAAGCATGTTTACGTTTGTTTATATATGAAATCATGTTTCTTTAAAAGTAGTCACTAACCGGGTATTTTTAAGCTCACCTTTTCAAATGTTTTCTCTCTAGGTAGAGGTCAATGCCTAAAGCCTAGCAGATCTGCTAATTAGTTACTACTCAAAACTTCCAGGACTTGGAGTTTAGATGGTCCACTATGTTATGTTTAAACCCTGGTTTTGTTTGTACATGTCATGGGAAACAAGGTAAAACTTGTGTCAATTGATGTTGTATATAGTCTTGGATTCTTGTATTCATTGTGTATGTTGATGTTAATTTCCTGATTAGTAGTAGTTCATATGAAATGGGTTGTTTTTGCTTTTTAAAATCTCGTTGTGCTAAACTTGCTGTGATTATGTGATATGGTGTACACTGAAGCTCAATGGACAATGCGTTAAACTAAATATGTGCTAATGTACGCAAGTATGCACTTCGATCACAAGTTTTTTTGTGACTTCCCAAGTATAACGAGGTCACAAGTTTCTTGGAATGCTCCAACGTCAAACACGTGGAATTTGTAACTGAAGGATTTGCACGATAATATGTTCTGCAACGAAAACTAATAATGTACAATAAAGGGAGAAATCATGAGATAAAGACTACGTTATGGCTATCTAAACAAACTAAGAGCAGATAGAAACTCGATCTAAGAATGTTGCGATAATCAGTAGCTTTTGACGTGTGTGAAAATGAATTGAGAAGACAGAAAGACAGAGTTTGGGGGAAGCCAATATGATGTCCCTAAATTGACAACAACAACCCATTTCATACGAAACCACTACTAATCAAGATTGTAGCATCGATTCATCAAATACCTCTCAGTGGCCAATCACATTTGTCATATCTCTATGACACATGAATGATGTTATGTTAGTCATATTGTTATTTCTATCTCTAGAACCACTTCTTACTTTGCTTAGTGAGTTGCACAACTACTTACCCTCCTGGGCATTGATTATAGCTACTTGACTCTATGAGTGATCATATGTAAGCATTTTCATAACCTCACACTAAGCAAACAAGATTAACTCTTTGAACTCTCAACTTAGCTCATGAGATCAAAATTTCCCTTTACCCCGTAGAGAATTAGTTACTCATGGTAATGAAGGAGAAGATGGTAAAAAGAAAGAAGACAATGGACGTAGTCATGATGTGTGTGTGTGTGTGTATATATATATATATAAAGCTAAAAATGTTGATAATCAATTAACTAATTTCTTAGTTCGAAATGTAATACAACTGATAAAGATGAGGAACAAAATGAATGAAAAGCTGTTTTCAGCAATCTCTTGCTTTAAATAGGTGGTTGTCATGGTTGCTGGTGTTTGATGGCAAAATGGGAATGGTGGAGGTGAAGGATTATTAGAAAATAATCTCTCTTTGTTCTTTGTTTGTGATCACAAAAATTTGTCTTAAGTGGAGAGCTCGGGAAAAATTCGGATTCTTTGCCTTGTGCATCAAGGCTCTATATATAGAGCCATCTATTGATTGTTTTGATAATTCTACTCTTAAAAAGTCACCATCACTGATAAGGTAGGTGAGAATATTAGCGTTGCCATCGTGGTCAACCATCTGAAGCTAAGGAGGAATATCCACTAGGTCAATGTTAGAGATCCCAAGGCATGCGATCAACTTTTCTTCATCTCGATAAGCGCATGCAATCAACTCCTGCGACAACTTCAAAATATAGACTTTGGTGCATGTTAAATCATGATAATTGGTCAACAGGGATTTCAAATGTATTGAATGCAAGTATCCTTTTAAGCATGAATTCCTAGTAAGATTAACGCATATTCTACTTTTCTAACCTCATTATTCTAAATAAAAGACTACAATAATTTGTTGTTCGCACGAGATTTCAATAGAAATTTATTTTGTGGAACTTGAACATTGTATTTGTATTAATTTTATGGAAAGTGAGTACAATATCTAATACATACTATTTTGATGCTTTCAAAATAAACTATAATCTTTAAGCTGGTTGATCTTCTTGAACGATCGGCCTTTGGCTTTGTTGATCTTCTTAGGTGATCAGACTTTGAGCTTGTTGATCTTCTTGGATGATCGGGCTTTGGGCTTCATGATATTCTTGGATGATCGTCCTTGGGCTTGTTTATCTTCTTGGATGATCGATCTTTGGGCTTATTGACCTTCTTGGATAATCGACTTTTGAGCTTGATGATCTTTTGGGATAATCGACCTTTAGGCTTGTTGATCTTCTTGGATGATCAGCCATTGGGCTTGTTGATCTTCTTGGACGATCAGCCTTTGGGCTTTCTAATCTTTTTGGATGATCGACCTTTGGGCTTGTTCATCTTCTTGGATAGTTGGCCTTTGGCCTTGTTGATCTTTTTGGATGATTAGTATTCGCACGAGGATTACGGAGAAACTTGTTTTGTGAAATTGAACTTAAGTTGGTGTTGATGTTGATGTTAATTTGATGTGATGTGGTTCGATCTTTAGTGTTTGATCCTTTGATTCTCTCTCGGTTGAATTCATACGCTTGATGTATAGAAGCGGGGCGTGCGGATGTTCTGGAGCTTCGAGTCTTAGAAGTATGCTTGTATCTTCAAAGGACTTAAGTCTTCGAGCGTGTTCATAATGCTTGTATCTTCAAAGGATTTCAGTCTTCAAACGTGTACAAGATGCTTGTATCTTCAAATGACTTCAGTCTTCAGGCGTGATCAACTTCAAGAGTCAAAGAGTCTTCTGATTGTAGGGAATTCCTTTTAAGCTCTCTAGAATGCAGAATTGCTGACCCTTGGAATGAGAATAAGTCTTCTATTTATAGAGCTCTCTGATGGGTCTCATGGGCTTGGGCCTGGTCTTTGGGCCCAATTAATTGGACTTGTGTCGGACCTTTGGGCCTAATTAATTGGATTTGGGTCTGACCTTTGGGTCCAATTAATTGAATTTTGGCCCATTTCGGCATTTTAAGCCCAAATTAAGCCCATATTTGGGCGTAACTGAACCAACGCCCAAATTATAACGTCAAATTGGGCGAAATTAATTTTACTCAACCAAACATTCGTGACGGGAACACATGACATCATCAAAAGCTGTCTTCAATTCCAATTTGGGACCCACGTCAACTCTTAATTAGTCCCAAATTTGTTGATTTTGGAATTTCATTATTAATTTAACAAATGACGTGGTGATCCGTGATTGGTCCGAAATTTCTAGAGTTATCAGTTGTTAATGAGATTATGTATTAAGTTGTTAAAATTATAAATTGCTAATCAGGTCGAGCACTTAGGACACAGGTTCACATCTTCTCCTACGTTAGGGAGGAAATCTGAGAGGTGGTGTAATAATTCAACTTCTTCTCCTATTTTATCAAGAGCTATAAACTCTAATCCATAGTAGAGCGTGTTATACACGTTTGTTTTAAATATTTCCATGATAGAGTTGCTCCAACTAATGTAAAAATATACCCACCGGTTGATTTAGTCTCCATGCTACCAGAAATCCAACTACCATCACTAAATCCTTCCACACTACAATAA
Source organism: Benincasa hispida (assembly GCF_009727055.1). Classification (NCBI taxonomy): domain Eukaryota; kingdom Viridiplantae; phylum Streptophyta; class Magnoliopsida; order Cucurbitales; family Cucurbitaceae; genus Benincasa; species Benincasa hispida. The sequence continues at coordinate 13,010,226 of NC_052360.1, read as the reverse complement.
AACTGGGATTTCATGACATTTAAAGTCAAACAATATTCATGATACTTATTTGTTTCGTTGTATCGCCTGTATAAGTATGAATATTAATGACAATTTAAAAAAAAATATATCGTAATTTCTTCTTTAATGACAATAATTAACCGTTGACAATGAAATTTAATTGACGTTTGTAAGCTATTACTATCGAGTTTATTATGATAGGTTGTAATTATCATCAATTAACTTAAATTGGCTTATTGTTGTAGTATTATGAGTATTAAAGACAATAATTAAATATCAAAAAAGAAAATATAATGACCTTTTTTCTTCTCAACAATATATGAACCATGACACTTTATCGTCAAGAATATTTGACCCATGAAAAATACTTTTAGTTAACAAATGTTCTACCATGTCACATTTTTATTGTCAGGAAATTTCATATTTATGATAATTTTATTTTGTCAGTAAAATACATGTCTTCATCATTTTTTATTTCTTTGAACCTTGTCATTACACATATGATTTACATCTTCAACTAGGTCTTATTTTAAAAAAAAAAAACAAAATAAGTACAAACATAAATAAGAACTCTCATATATAACAATAAAGTTGATAACACTTTTACAAACAAATTAAATACAAGCAAACTAATTAAAAAACTTTGTAAAAAAAACTTCAAAGAATCTAAATACTCCTAAAAATAAAATTGATGTTTTATGTGTTGTAAAAATTAAGGCCATGTTATGCTTCTTTTCCTTCCACGAATTATGCTCTATTAACAAAACCGATTTTCACTTCAGACTGCATGCGATCGAGAGAGAAGAGAATGAGATTCGAGGCTTTGATCTTCAAGGATGTAGCGATGATCCCCAATAGCAAGAAGAAAGTAAAGAAGATGAAGAAGAAGAAAATAACGATAAGGATTATAATGGTTTGACTTATCAGCCTACATCCATTGTTCAAATCTTCAAGAAGTTCATTAATAGGCTCTCAAGAAGAATATACATATTACAAAGATAAGTGTTTTTAGCTAGCTTTTCTCTCCCTCTCTTTCACTACTCGGAGTAAAAGAAAATCACATAGAAATTTTGATTATGAATTGTTTTATACATAGCACAGTGAAGTTTAATCTGTTAGGTTAGATGAAATAATAAATGATTTGTTAGAGATAACAACTAAATGCTTTCTTCTTTGCTTCTTTAATAGATTATGGTAGTTGTGTTGAAAGTTATAGACAGATCAAGTGAATATAGCTTCACCATTGATATGAAAAATCTCCCTTTTGAAGTAAATTCTACATGGAGACTTGTATTCAGATGTTTATTCCTTTTTGTTTAAATCTACTACTTTAAGTAGATCTAGACATAAATCAACTTAGGTCTTGGTAGTGTTTCTGTTAGAAAATCTGCAGCATTTTCTTTTGTCTTTACTTTCAGAATTCTGATTATTTCCTTTCTAACAATGTCTCTTAACAAAATGTAGTTTAATATCAATGTGCTTAGTTTTTTCATGATATTGTTCGTTTCTTGTGGGATTTATGGCGCTTTGATTGTCCCAAACTAAGTTTATTGCTTTTTGTTCATATCCCAGTTCACTGACTATAGCTCTTAGCCACATTGCCTCTTTCATAGCTTTTGAGACAGCTATAAACTCGGCTTCAGTAGTTGATAAGACAACTACTAACTGCAAATTTGACTTCCAATTAATTATGTTTTCCTCTATGGGATGTTTGTTTCAAGGGTTGGGATTGGTTGGGTTAGGCATCTTAAGCCTAACCCATGTTTTGGGCATGGATATAGGAAGCCTTGGATTCCCACATCCTTTTCCAATGAATTTGGATAGTAAACACTATTCAAACCGATGGATTACCCCCGCCCTTTTTCTAATTTAATCTAGAAGTACTTCGGTTAACCTCGGACAACACCTTCATCAACTACTGTTGGCCAACTCTGGCTGCCACCTTCCAGCGACCACCGTCAGCCAACGACGATCGCCTCTGGCAGCCGTCACCGCCAATTCTTGTCGCCACCTTCTGACGACTGTCGTCGGCTATCTACGGCCGCCACCACGGTGACCTCTGTTGGCCAAATCCGGTCGCCACCTGCCGACCATCTCTAGTCGCCACCTCCACAATCGTCATCGGCCACCTGCCAACTCTGGTCAGTGTTCCTAATAAATTTGAATCAAAGATCTCAGCCATAAAGGAGTCTTCTGATCTAACAACTCTCTCTATAGCTGAATTGATTAGTAAATTACAAGCCCATTAAAAAAGGGGTACAATGCATAATGAGGAGCTAGTTCTGTTGGGGTTGATGCCCTAAATCTCATAAGGTCCTATAGTTTGTAAATCTTGTATGAACAAACTTGTATGTGATTAATAATATTTGATATTTTATTCACTTCGTCTATGAAATATGTGATATTTTAGTTGCATTAATCACAAACCAATAAACTAACATCCAAGGTTATCGTTGTAACTTAAACATGTATGCGGAGACATACAGGTGGATCATGTTTAAGTGATAACCTAAATGGTCTGTAGTATATGGATAAGGCTGGATATCTTATCCTGGTGACACTACGAGTATGGCCCGCTCTGTAGGTGTTACAAATGCTGTAAAGTGCTATAAACTATCTTATCTTGATCATTCATGTATTAGACATGCGAGCAGGGATATTCTATATAAAGGAGTTTGTATAAGACCGGACTACGAAATGCTTAGTCTCATTATATAACGTCGTTCATAATAGAGACTTTCATTTCACTAGGATGACCATAGGTAACATGATCTTAATCCGGAGTGAGTTGTGAACTCTTGCCTATGAGGGTGGTTCTTTGATTTGTATGGGTGAGAATTGTCAGAGCACCGACTCAACAAGTCTACCATTTTGGAGATTCATCTGATTGGGGAGTTGGGAACTCAACTACACAAGATGGAATTCACACCTTCCCTAAAGTAAGGGTAAGTAGATAAATTGCTCCCTTAAGGGTTGATTCCGGGTCTTGAACAATGAGGTGCCACACCCTCTCTTGGTCCGAGAGGGGTTTAGTCATAGTGGGACTATGATCTATTGTTCATTAGAGGGATTAGTGGTACTTAAGGAGTTAGAGGTAACTACAGGGGCAAAACAGTAATTTAACCCAGTTGTAGTTACGAGCAATTTGTGAAGGGTCCTCGTAATGTTGATTAGTTATATCCAATGCACACAGAAATATATCTGTAGTGCGAAGAGTACAGCTGTTGGTCTTTAGTGGAGTGCTCGATAGTTAACAGATAGTGGATAATGTAATTAAAGAGTTTAATTAATTATTTACGTACCGTTGGAGCTTCAAGGTACAGGTCCATAAGGTCCCCTTGGTGGCTCAAAAGGATTTAGTTGAGAATCAATTTTTGGGTTAATTTGAATTTTTCAAATTAATAAGAGGTTGATTCAATTATATATGATATAATTGACATAATGTAATTGATACATTATAGTTAATTTGAGGAATGAATATTTGAATGTGATTCAAATATATTTTCTATGAATGAGATTCATAGTTGTTAAATTTAATACAAATATGATTTATATTAAATGCCATAAAATACAAAAAAATAACTATAGTTTATATTGTACATGATGTAATATTAAAACTATAGGATATAAATATAATATGATAAGTTGATTATCATATTTATTTATATTATTAATTATTTGGATAATTAATCCCTTTTTCTCTCTAACCACTTTAGTGGTAGGTCATTTGGTTTTTATGGCAAAATGGAATAAATAAAATATGATTTTATTTTTCCATTAAAAAAAGTTACGCGAATTGTGAGTGGTCTATACGATAGGATCCTTCACACTACACGATTGAAGAACTTTGCTATACGATAGTCTTCTTCTATCATCTTCCTCCTTCAAACTCACAAACTCCCTCCCAACCAAAATAGTCAAAGGCCACCACTCATGAGTTCTCACCCTGAGAATATCGAGGTCACCAAGTGGTTGTGTCTTCCTTTTTTGGTTCGAGTTTTATTGTTGTTTGAGGAGTTGGTGACAGTTCAATGGTTGTACTAGAAGAACTGTTCTTCAAAGTATAATTATTTAAACCCTTTTTGTTGTTCAAAAACATGCTGTAATTTTTATTAAGTTGCATAATCTATATGTTTGCTGTAAATATTTGTTTTCAATCTAAATGGAATTTGGACGATCAGTTTCTGCTCATGGATCTTGTAAAACGAGTTCCTTCAAGTTGATGGTGCATTTCATGTAAAGTTTCAAGACAAGAAAATTATCGGAGAAGATGATAAACATGTAATTAAAAACCAGGTGAGTATGGAAAGATAAGAAGCGTCAAGAAAAGATAAATTTCCTCCGTGTTTTTGTAAAAAGACTAACCATGTTTAAAAAAACAAACAAGTCTACCATTGCGATTTTTGAAACAAAAATGGTCATACGGAGAAGTTTTGTTATAGTAAAAAAAACCAAAACCAAAATTTCCAACAACTAGTAAATTGCGCAAATGACAATGAAGAAACAAATTTTTTGTTTATGGCATCTCATTTTGATGATAAAGTTCCAACCTCATGGCTTATTGACAGCGGATGCACTCCCCATATGGCTAAAGATGTAAGGGGGTGTTTGGTTCACCAACATGAGTTGAGTTGAGTTAGTATAATATACTAACTCATTGTTTGGCCCACCAACGTTAAATGTTGGTGGAGTTGAGTTGATGTATCTTACCATGTTTCCAATGGCTCTACCCACCGGCCACTGTCACACTCCGAGAACTAACTTCGGGCTCCGACAACCATCTCTAATGACAACTCTGACAACCAACTTCAGGCTTCGACAACCACTTCCGATGACAATTCTGACGGCAAAATTCGGACTCTGGTAACCACCTTTGATGACAGCTCCGGCGACCAACTCCAAGTTCCGACAACTTTTGCACGACGAACTCCGACAACCAATTCTGGTCTCTAACAACCACCTTCGGTGACCCAACTCCAACAACCAGCTTCTACTAGCAACTCTGATGACCAATTGGCGCCGACAACAACTCCAATGAAAATCACCTTTGAGCGAGCAATTTCGACAACCAACTTGAGGCTTTGACAACCACCTTGGACGATAAAATCCGACAATCAACTCTAATACCACCTTCATGCAACTAACTTCAGGCTCTAACAGTCATCTTCGACTACAATTTCTAGCAAAAATCATCTTCGATGATCACTTTCGTCCGATCAACTCTGGGATTCAAAAACGACCTCTGATGACAAACTTCGACAACTAACTCCAATACACCTTCATGCAACTAACTTTAGGCTCCAACAACCATCTCCGACTAAAAAAATCATCTTTGATAATCAACTTCGACAACCACTTCCGACTACTATAAGACTGATGACTATTAAAGTATGTTGTAAGGTGATTGATTATATAAAAAATATATATTATTTTGTGTACATTAAGTGCAATATTCATACGTAAAAACTTTTAAAATTTTTTTTATTTAATTGAATTCACATATCAAATGAGTGTTAAGAATATTTATACGAAAAATATGTATGTAGTTGAAAAGTATGTAACATATAACAAAAAAAACCATAAAAAGAAAACATTTTTTTCTGGAACATTTTCTAGCAAAAATTAGTGAAAAATAAAGATTTATTCTCTAATGATCCTCCAAATTTAGAGAAAATGAAAGTGAAATTGTTGAAGAAATGTGGTAACATTCCATTGGTTGTTACAATGATAAGGGAGACTTAATTAAAAAAAAATCATGACATAGTAAAAATATAGAGTAACAATAGGAAGAATAAGAAAAAGAAGAAGATGATAATGAAATCCATGGAGAAAAATTAGCTAGAATCAAAAGTTTTGATTTCGCTTTGGTTTCTCATTTTATTTAAACATATTTCTACAAGAAATGTAATGGGTTAATTATTGTTCATTGCCCAAAAAAGAAAGAAAGAAAGAAAGAAAAAGAGAAATTTTAAAAATTAAAAGAAAAAATTGAAATCCATATTTTATTCAAACAAAGATGGGTAGAATTATTGAATTAAAAAGTTTGACTTCTCTATCATATTCTCAAGGTCGGCCCAATAACATATCACCCACATGCATAGGTGCTACATTACAAAGAACCTCAGAACAAAAGTATAATCATAAAAGAATATAATTGAATAAAAAAGTTTAAAAAAACTGCATCAGATACTCAAATATATGAACTTTGCATCCCAAATATAGACATATGAAATTAGACTAAATAACTCTGTACCTCAAACACAAACATATGAACTCCAAAAATATATGAACTCCACAGACATATGAACTCTAGACATTCTATATCAACTCTATGCCCCAAACAACCCCTAAATTTTTTTAGCCAGATTAACAGATCTATACAGTCTAAGGTGTTTCTTGGACATGACAAGACAGTACTAGTTAAAGGCAAAGGTACTGTTGTCATGCATACCAAGCAAGGTGAACGTAAAATATCCAATGTTTTATATGTTTCAATGATATCTTAAAACTTACTTAATATTGCTCAATTGTTTCATAATCAATTTTTTGTGATTTTTAAAGACCAAGTTTGTGTCTTTTATGACCCTCAAGATGTAGAGATTACAAAGGTCAAAATGGTCAAAAATACATTTGTTTTAAGTGGTGACTCATTGTATCATCATATAATTCACTTGCACTTCTAGACTAGGTACCAGCATTCTCCTCAAACTTAGCCCTTTCTTCTAAGAAATATTGTCTAAGTTAAATTTCGACAAACCTCCATTTAAAACATTCTACTCAACACAGACAACTTTGCTTTTAGCTTTTACGATGCGATCGTTCTAAACGATTCAAAGCTTGTAACTCATTATTAGATTAAGGCGTTGAACATGGCTACACTCTTCGTTTTGGCTTACCCCCACGGGTGTCATGTGGGCATCCAACTTCGGTTGCATTCCATATTCAACTCAACACTTATCTTAGCTAAAGTTAGTTTGCACCAAACAGAGGAGATGTTATTATGCATTGATTCTAGTCACCTACTTTTATTTTGGCCTACCTGCACGGGTGTCATGCGATGTATCTAACTACAGGTAGGTACCTTTCACAACTTAACTCTTATCAGCTTGGGTTTCCTCTTTGCGCTGACAGCAAAATTTTTTATTATGATCATTTTTTTAAGCGTTATCGTAATGTTTATATTGAATGCATTTGCTCGGATCGATCCCACCCGCAAATTAAGAGAGTGGCAGGGTCTTTGATAAAAAGCTAAGGACAAAATTGTTGTAAAAGAGGTTTGAGCAGAGGTTTGCACACAATAAAACTTAAGACTATCAAACTTTGAAGAAGCTACTAAAGTGAGGTAAGCCATGCGACTTTTAGTGAGTGGATTTAGTGAATTTACATAAGTATCATCATGGATGCTAATTTATCAACACAAAAGAAGGTAAGCATACAAAAGAAAATTTCAAAAGGACAACGAATGAAAGATAGCAAGAAAAGAAAGATGCAAGCATAGTGTCAATTGTGTGAATAACTAGAATTCATGCGGAGGAAACAGTCAGGCGTTGAATAAGGGAGAGAATTCTTCTTTTGAAACAACACACCGAGAGGAAATTATTATGCTACCAAAAAGGAGCGAGCGCAACACCACATCCAAGAAAAGCAGCCGTAAATCCAAAATGACAATAATCAAATAAATCAACTAAAGAAGTTAATTAGGAAAGCAAAGTAAAGAAAAAGTAGAAGACGTCCATAGAAGAATTGGAATGAAGTCACCGCAAGGACTCTTCCATGTAGGGGATCGAACTCGTTTGCTTAGGTCAAGGGACTTATTCCCCGACAAACAGAGCCTCTAGTAATCATTGGCCACATGATGGTTACCATGCTTCTAATACTACTTCCAGCTCATATGAAAAATAGCCTTTCAATCTCAGGGTCAATATTGAATTCGGGCGCAACACCTTCATTCAAATATCATTTGCAACTTGGTCACGCAAGTTACAATACACCTAAGATCAAAAGGGGGCTTGCGAAAACACAAAACTCAAACAAACTATTAGATGCCAAGTCCTTGGCAACAGCACAAAAAACATTTTGGGGAAATAATTGGTTTGTGTTAATTAATATGCGTTGATGATTGTGCGATGATCATGCATTGGTCTGACGAATATGCAATATTCATTAATCGTGTCTACGATGATCATGCATTCCTGTCACAAGTTTTCTTTCTCTCTTGCCAAGTAAAACGAGTTTCTCGGGATGATCTGAGATCGAACACAAGGACTTGCAACTAAAAGATGATTGTAAAGTAATGTGTTTGAGGTGGAAAATAAAAATAAAAAGAAAGAAGTTGATTAACTATGTGCTACTCCTACTCCTAACTAAACAGACTGAACAATTGAAGTTTGATTATGAGAATTGGTAGAGATGCGGTCAACTGTTAATGCGTAATAAGATGCATAGAGAAGTAAGGTTAGGGAGAAGATACCACAAAGTCCTTAAGCATGGTCGCAAGAGTAATTCTAGCTCACTACACTAACGCATCGCACACCTCTCGGTGGTCAGCCACATGCTTTATATCTCTATAACGTATGGTTGCATTAAGCATAAGCTTATTCCTATCTTTAGGAACACTGCTTACTTTACTTAGTGAATTCCACTACTTACCCTCTTGGGCAGTTGGTTATAGCTACTCTGCTCAAAGATAAGCATTGTGATAGCCTCGCACTAAGCAAACAGGATTGACTCACTATACTCGCAAAACGCATACCTCTTGGTGGTTTGCTGCATGCGTCATATCTCTATGTCGCATGATTGATTATGCGATACCTCTTGCAATATGTACTTAACTCATGGCAGTGAAAGTAAAAGATAGAAGAAGATGATGTAAATGATATTGAAGGAATTAAAGAGATGCATTTATTACAAAATGTATTAATGTCTTAAGCCAAAATGTAATACAATAAGAGATGAGAAGATGATGTAAATGTGGATGGCTAGATGTAGGCAATCTCTTGCTTCTATCAGATGTGTGTCAAAGCTATCTGTGGTGCAATTGGATGGACGGTGGAGTAGTCCCTCTCGAGATCTATCTCCGGCGAAGCTCTAGTCATCAATTGGAGGAAGTTGTTGAAGTGAAGAACTCAAAATTTCTTGCTCATGCTCTCGTCTATGATCACAGCAATCTGCCCAAGGAAAAAGTCTCAGATGTTTAATCTTAGACTCCAAGGCTCTATTTATAAAGGCAAATGCTGACAACTTTGATAATCCCACTCTGAATCACCGTCATTATTGACGCGGTAGGTGAGAATGTCAGCACTGCATCATGGACTGACCGCTTTTCAGAAGGTCTATTGAGTAGCTGGGACATCTCGAGGTATGCGTTCACATTCTCTTCTTCTACAGGGTCAATGCATTCCACCCACTATTTTCGATCATACTTCTATCATGGCTATTATTGGGGTTGATGCCCTAAAGTCTCGTGTCCTATAGTTTGTAAACTGTTTGTACGAACGCTTGTGTTGTATAATATATGAAATTTACTTCACATCTTGTTTTTTGCTCAATTGCATGTATTACTTGCTTTACCACAAACCAATAAACATAAAATCCCTGGTTATCTGTATGTAACTTAAGCATGTATGTGGTGACATACAAGTGGATCATGTCTTGAGTGATAACGAAAATGGTCTAGAGTATATGGATATAAAAGAGAAACCTTATTCTGGTAACTCTACGGATGTTACCCGCTTTGTGGAATGGCCACAAGTGTTGTGACTTGTCACAGATGGTCTGATCCTGATCATTCCTGTTAGGGACATGCGAGCGGGGGTGTCCTATACAAAGAGTTTGTATAAGACCTGATCACGAAGTGTTAACGTCTCATTATATAACATCGTTCATGATAGAGACTTCACTTCACTAGGATGACCATACGTAACATGACCTCAATCCTAAGTGAGTTGGGAACTCCTGCCATTGAGGGTGGTTCTTTGATTTGTATGAATACAAGTGGCCAGGTCGCCGATTCAAACCTACCATTTTAGGGATTTATCTGATTTGGGAGCTGAGAACTTAGCTACACAAGATGGAATTCACTCCTTTCCCGAGGCAGAGGTAAGTAGATAGATAGCTTCTTTAAGGGCTGATTCTAGAGCTTGAACGATGTGGCGCCACACACCTTCTCTTGGCCTGAGAGGTGTTCACACATAGTTAGACTATGTTGAATTATTCATTAGAGGAATCAGTGGTACTTAAGGAGTGAAATGTAACTATAGGAGCAAAATCGTAATTTGGCCCAACTATACTTACGAGCATCTATGAAGGGTCATCGTACTTATGATTGGTTATATCCGATGGACACAGAAATATATCTATGGTAAGAAGAGTTTAGCTATTGGTCTTTAGTGGAATGCCTAATAGATAACGAATGGTGGATCTCGTGACTAAAGAGTTTAGTCAGCTATTCACAGACCGTTGGAGCTTCGAGCCACATATTCATTAGGTCCCCTGGGTAGCTTGGATAAAGTCGAGAATCAGTTTTTGGGTTAATTTGAAATGTTCAAATTGACAAGCGGAAGTTTGATTATATATGATATGATTGGACTGGATAATTATATATGATATAATTGACTAAATATATGAGATACATTATTTTGGAGGAAATTAGATATAAATATGATTTATATCAAGTAGAGGAGAAATTACTATAGTAGATATGAGATATCAAACTATAGGATATAAGTAGAATATGATTATATTTATTAATTATTTAATTGGTTAATTATATGATAATTGGCCTAAAATTTCTCTCGATGTGCGTTAGTGAGAAAAATCGCATCGGTTATGGTAACCGAAGAATAAAATGAAATTTAGTTTCATTTTGCAAAGTTCAAAAGGTTAAAAAATTCTTGGCGTCGGTGTGGAAACATAAACGATCGCATAATTCTAGAGCCTATACGACAGTCACTTAGTGCCTAAACGATCGCACACCTCACACCTAAACGATTGCAACTTTGCTCAACGTCACTGTAGCAAATCTATCTATAAGGAACCTTTTATCTAAGGTGGGTTCTGTCTAGTCTGGGGTATTTAAGTTGACAGAAACGTAACAACCCTACCTGGGAACTTACCTAGAAAGGTGAATTAGATAGATTTGATGCATACATGTAAGTTAAGGACAGTCTATTAAAGTGTTTAAATGTGACTACTTGAACTTGTGCATATTTCATAGACAAACGTTGTTTATGAGCAGAGTTTAAAAAGACGACTTAGACTAAAATCAGTAGCCGGATTGTCTAGGTTAATGAACCCAAGGTAGAATATTTAGTGGGAGATACTTGAGGCATAAGATGCTTCACTTAAACCTTTCACGTTTCTCCTAAATAGTCCACACCGTGAGATCTACCCTCAGCCTCGAGGCACATTTGGCATGTCCCTCTAACAGTTGGTGTTTGGGTAGATCAATATCAAGGTGGATGGAGAGAGTATTCATATAAGTGGGAGCGGGAAGTGCAACAACATATCCCTCGATCTCCCTCGTTAGGTTGAATAAAGTTGTTGTGCATCGCCTCAAGGCACCCTGGGAGTGTACCCCTAAAGGATGGAAATTTTGCGCGTTTCTTTATTTAATCTTCTGTAAGAGGATAAGGTAACTTAAACTCTTGTCCTAATTTGCTTCTTCCCTACAGTGGGTTCATTAGGGTGGGACTCTGGCACTGAAAGCGAGGGGTCACAATTACGCGGAATTGTTAAAGGTCAACAGTTCTTGACCAAAAAATGGTGGCTGTTAGGTTCAGTTCCAAAAGTTGGTTCTACTTAATGGTTGAGAATGTCTCATCCCAACGAAAGAGCAACTGATCACTTCACCAATGACGTTTGTCCTGTCTTGTTGGGGCATCATTGCAAAGTAGAAGTTTTTAACTTAGGGTACTTGAAAATATTTTGCAAAACTGGTTTGTTTAAAAGTGGTTTAGCAAAATCGAATAAAGGTTTGTTCGTATTTTCAGCAACAACTTTTTTTCAAAATATTAACAGCCACATTGGCTTTGTTAAGCACTGAAAAATTAACTGGTCACAATTTCGCAACATGAAAACATATGATCACGATGATCCTAATCATCGAGGATCTCATGTTCACTCTCACGGAGGCCTGTCCTTCTATTCTAGCTCCAAATGCCGCTTGAAATGTTTGAGAGACATATGAGCGATGGACAAGGGCGAATGAGAAGGCCCGAGCCTACATCTTGGTAAGTCTTTCTGAAGTCTTAGCCAAGAAACATGAGCTTATGGTCTCAGCGCCTGAGATCATGAAGTCCCTGCATGGGATGTTTAGACAACTGTCTGAACAACTTATGCATGAGGCTCTTAAATATATATTCAACTCCAAAATGGAAGAAAGCACCTCTGTTTGTGAACATGTGCTTAACATGATGGTCCACTTTAATGTGGCAGAGTTGAATGGGTCTACCATCAATGAGGGCAACTAGGTTAGCATAATCCTGCATTGTTTGCCAGAGAGCTTCTTGCACTTTGTTAGTAATGTGATTCTTAACAAAGTGAAATATAACCTTACAACTCTTCTCAACGAGTTGCAGACCTACCATTCTTTACTGAAAAGTAAGGAAAGGAAGAAGAGTGAGACAGATGTTGCTTCATCTTCCAGGATGTTCCATAGAGGTTCGACCTCAGGAACGAAGTCTGCACCTTCTACTTCTAACTTTGAAAAGGGGAAAAAGAAGAAGAGTGGTAAGGGAAAAGGGAAGACGCCTGCTAACCCACCGTCTGTCGCCCCAAGGAGGCGTCCATCGGTTGAAAAAAGGAAAGTGTTTCCACTGCAATCAAGATAGACACTGGAAGAGGAACTATCCTCGGTATCTAAAAGAGAAGAAAGAAACCAAGGCTAAGGCCAAGGCCGATAAAGGTAAATATGATTTACTAGTTCATGAAACTTGTTTAGTAGAGAATGATGATTCAACTGGATAATTGATTTGAGTGCCACTAACCATGTTTGTTCTTCTTTTGAGGGGATTAGATCTTGGCGATAGTTGGAGGCTGGTGAGATGACGATACGAGTAGGCACCGAGCACATCATCTCAGTTCTGGCAGTGGGAGGGATTCAATTAGCTTTACACAATAGGTTTCTTATTTTGAATAATGAATATATTGTTCCCGAACTAACGAGGAACCTTATTTTTGTAAAGTGTTTATTGCAATGTAAATATACTGTCTCTTTTAATGTGTATAAATCGTTTATTCATAAAGATGGTATTTTTATTTGCACAACAAATTTGGAATCGAATTTATATGTGCTAAGGACGTTAGCCATTAATTCCCTCCATAATACTGAATTTTTTAGGACTGTCGTAACTCAATCAAAACGTCAACGTATTTCTCCAAAAGAAAATGCCCAACTTTGGCATCTACGTTTATGGCACATCAATATCAATAGGATTGAGAGATTGGTGAAGAATGGACTTCTAAGTGAGTTAGAGGAAAATTCTTTACCAGTGTGCAAGTCTTGCCTTGAAGGTAAGATGACTAAACGACCGTTTACTGGAAAAAGTTATAGAGCCAAGAAGTCTCTTGAGTTAGTACATCATGACCTTTGTGGTCCTATGAATATGCGAGCCAAAGGTGGCTATGAGTATTTTATCAGTATTACTGATGATTACTCCAGGTACGGGTATGTTTATCTTATGCAATGGAAGTCTGAATCCTTTGAAAAGTTCAAATAGTTCAAGGTTGAAGTTGGAAACGCATTGGATAGATGGATTAAAACACTTCGATCGGATCGAGGTGGAGAGTTTTAGACTCGACATTCCAGGACTAATTGATAGAACATGAAATCGTTTCCCAACTCTCAGCATCGGGTACACCTCAGCAAAATGGTGTAGTAGAGAGGAGATATAGGACCTTGTTGGACATGGTTCGCTCGTTGATGAGTTACGCTTCCTTACCCGACTCGTTTTGGGGTTTCGCAGTAGAGACTGCATATATATATCAACTGTGTTCCCTCTAAGAGTGTTGTGAGAACACCTCTGGATTATCGAACGGGCGTAAAGCTAGTTTAAGTCACTTCCGCAATTTGGGTTTTCCCTGCACATATGCTGGAGGCTAATCCAAGAAGTTGGAACCACGATCGAGGTTATGCCTCTTTGTAGGCTACCCAAAAGTATGGAGGGGGTTATTTTTATGATCTGATGGAAAATAATGTGTTTGTTTCAACGAATGTTACTTTCCTGAAGAAGGATCAATATAAGGGAGGATAGTCCAACGAAGTAAAAGTTGTGTTGCGTGAGCTTTCCAATGAAACTACCTGAAACTTCGACAAGAATTGTTGAAGAGCCTACTACATCAACAAGAGTTGTAGATGGATGTTCATCTAGTAGGTCGGTTCCACCTCAAGAGTTGAGGAACCTCGACGTAGTGGGAGGGTTTCGAACCCACCCGTTCGCTATCTGGGTTTCATGAAAATCCTAGCTTTGGTAGCAGATGGCGACGTTTGAAGATCATTGTCTTATTAGAAGGCAATGGAGGATGTTGACTGGGATGAATGGGTCAAGGTCATGGATCTCGAGATAGAGTCGATGTACTTCAACTCAGTATGGGATCTTGTAGATCAGCCTGATGGGGTAAGACCTATAGGCTGTAAATGGATCTACAAGCACAAACGGGGTGCTGATGGGAGGTATAGACCTTCAAGGCTCGATTTGTGGCAAAGGGTTATACCCAGGTAGATAAAGTTTACTATGAGGAGACTTTCTCACCTGTTGTCATGTTAAAGTCGATCTACATCCTCTTGTACATTTTAGCATATTATAATTATGAGATCTGGGAAATGGATGTCAAGACGGTCTTTTTGAATGGCAATCTTAAGGAGACCATTTACATGGTACAACCCAAGGGATTCATAGACCAAGGTCAAGAGCAAAATATTTGCAAACTAAATCAGTCCATTTATGGGCTGAAACAGACATCTCGATCTTGGAACATACGGTTTGATACTGCGATCAAGTCATATGACTTTGACCAAAATATTGATAAACCTTGTGTTTACAAGAAGATCATTAATGCTTCAGTTGTCTTCTTAGTGTTGTACATAGAGGATATACTACTCATTGGGAATGATGTAGGTCTACTAACTGCAGTTAAAACTGGCTAGCAACCCAATTCCAAATGAAAGATTCGGGAGAGGCTCAGTTTGTTCTAGGTATACAGATCTTTCAAGATCGTAAGAACAAAGTGCTAGTACTTTCTTGGGTATCGTACATTGACAAGATGTTGCTCAAGTACTCGATGCAAGACTCCAAGAGAAGCCTACTGTCGTTCAGGTATGGAGTCACTTTGTCTGAGGACATGTGTCCTAAGATGCCTCAAAAGGTTGAGGAAATGAGACGGGTCCCAGATGTGTCTACCATTGGCAGTTTGATGTACACGATGCTCTATACTCGTCCAGACATCTGCTACGCTATGGGCATAGTATGTAGGTATCAGTCTAACCTAGGCCAGGGTCACTGGACCGCAGTGAAGAACATCCTCAAGTATCTTCAGAGAACGAGGGACTACATGCTCGTGTATGGTTCTAGGGATTTGATCCTTACTGGATACTGATAACAGGCAAAAATGCACGTTATTACAGCGTGAATAAGTAAAACAATGAGGGAATATGACGATAAAAATATACAAAATCATGTCCAAAAGTGTTAAACAGAGAATATTGTGATCGCATGCGCCCATCGCATAAAAGCAACTAATTTACTTATTTGTGCAGGAAAAATGTGTTGGCGCAAGATAAATTGTGATCTAAAGAATTAGGCATCCGCGCACATTGAAAGATTGCGGCCGCAAGGTCATCGTATGCGCTCACAAGGAGTTGCTCAAGAAGGTGGCCGCATAAAGATAGCGCATCAAGGTGAAAGCATAATAAATAATGATGGGACGAAAAGCTGATGACGATTGAATCCTAATTTAGTTGACAAGCCGTTAATGACGCACTGTAGCAAGTACATTCAACTTTTTGATGACCATTAATCGAGCATCAGAGCAGAAAATTAAATGACCGTCCATCATTACAATCATTAGAGATAAAATCTTCTTCACCTTGAGCTCTATAAATACCGAAGGCCACCATCGATAGAGAAGTTCGCCACATATAGAAGATAGATCATATACAAATAGATAGCCGTTAGTCTATAGTTATTCATATACTTAGAAGGAAGAGGCGAGCAAAGAGAAGGAGACGCCGAGAAGACATTCCTGGACAGCTCGAAAGACTGTCGGGAAGCGCTATAAAAGAAGAGAGGGCCAACACTTACGAGAGCAAGGATATTCTTCTGGGCAGAGTAGAGTAAAAGAACAGTGTAAAAGCCACGGGAAGTAAGACATTGCTACTTGGCTTCTTATCCCTACTTTCTATTGTTGTTTTGTATTTTGAATTTATTTATAGAAAATGGAATTCTCATCTCAACATCTGTTCAATCTCTCCACATTTTGCATGAGTAGCTAAATTTTCAAATGGGTTGAGAAGTACTTAGCTAGCATAACCTAGGATCTTCACTTTATGTGATCATCTTGTCTTATGTATGTGTTATTCACCCTTTAGAGATACTTGAGAGAGTACTCTAAAGAAAGAATCTAGGCTTGAGAGAGTCAGATTAGAATCTAGGCTTGAGAAAGTCAGATTAGAACCGCATAAGTAAGAGATAGAAACTTAGTTATAAGTTTTATTTTCTATTATGGATCGCATGCATCCTAGAAATAGGATATGATAGTATGCGGTCACCTTGTGTATGTATGTATCATTTGTCATCACATAGACAAGAATAGATGCTTAGACATAAGTCCTATCGACATTATCGTATACATCGCATGCATCCTAGAAATAGGAACTATTGCATTTGCATTGAGAGATGACATGTTGTTGTCTGTGTTTAGCATGATCGCATAACTTGAACGCAATCTTAGAAAGTGTTAGCTAAATCCCTTTTCAACCCGTTCATCGCATACTCATTGTATTCTCGATTTCACCAACTCTACTCGAATCCGTCGCATAGAATTTATACTTGAACAAAACACCAACCAAACTTATTTGTTTTTACCATCGCAAAGGAATCAATTTATTGACACATAGTAACTCATTAGTCCCTATGTTCGACCCTAGACTTACCAAGAAATCTAGTGAGATTTATACTTGGGTTTTACTAGGAAAACTTGCATGTGCAATGCATAACTCATCACCGCAATTTCATACCATTATTTCATCACATTTACAACGCATCAGATACACAGATTTTGACTTTCAGACTGATAAGGACTCTTGCAAGTCCACATCAAGATCAGTCTTTACTCTTAATGGAGGAGCTGTAGTGTGGCGAAGAATTAAATAGGGGTGCATCGTCGATTCCACTATGGAGGCAGAGTACGTTGCGGCTTGCGAAGCTGCTAAGGAGGCCGTCTAGCTTAGGATGTTCTTGATAGAATTGGAAGTTGTTTCAGATATGTCTAGGCCCATTACCCTATATTGTGATGATAGTGGGGCAATGGTGAACTCCAAGAAGCCGAGGAGTCACAGGTGCGACAAAGACATAGAGCGGAAGTATCATCTATTCCGCGAGATAATGCATCGAGGGGACGTGATCGTCACGAAGATCGCTTCGAAGCACAATGTTGCTGACCCGTTTACGAAGGCTCTCACAGCTACAGTGTTTGAGGGTCACCTACGGAGCATGGGTCTACAGGATCGCCGGCAGCTAGACTAGGGCAAGTGGGAGATTTTCTTATACTGGTCTTTTATGCCCTAGTTTATTATTTTGTACTAGTTTAATGTACATCCCACTTCGCTTTAGGACAAGTGGGAGATTATTGGGATTGATCCCTTAAATTCTCATGTCCTATAGTTTGTAAATAGTTTGTACGAACGTTTGTGTTGTATAATATATGATATTTACTTAACATCTTGTTTTTTGCTCAATCGCATGTATTATTTGCTTTACCACAAACCAATAAACATAAAATCTCTGGTTATCTGTATGCATACAAGTGGATCATGTCTTAAGTGATAACCAAAATGGTCTGTAGTATATGGATATAGGAGAGAAATCTTATCCTAGTAACGTTATGGATGCGACCCGCTTTGTGGAATGGTCACAAGTGTTGTGACTTGTCACATATGATCTGATCCTGATAATTCATGTTGAGGACATGCGAGTGGGGGCATCCTATACAAAGAGTTTGTATAAGACCTAACCACGAAGTGTTAACGTCTCGTTATATAACAACGTTCATGACAGAGACTTTACTTCACTAGGATGACCTTAGGTAATATAACCTCAATCCTGAGTGAGTTGAGAACTCTTGCCATTGAGGGCGGTCCTTTGATTTGGATGGGTGCGAGTGGCCAGGTCTCCAATTCAAACCTACCATTTTGGGGATTCGTTTGATTTAGGAGCTGGAAACTCAGCTACACAAGATGGAATTCACTCCTTCCCCGAGGTAGGGTTAAGTAGATATATAGCTCCTTTAAAGGCTGATTTCGGGACTTGAACGATGGTGCGACTCACCTTTTCTTGGCCTGAGAGGTGTTCACACATAGTTAGACTAGGTTGTATTGTTCATTAGAGGAATTAGTGGTACTTAAAAAGTGAAATGTAACTACAGGGGCAAAATGCTAATTTTGTCCAATTGTACTTACTAGCACCTGTGAAGGGTCATCGTACTCATGATTGGTTATATCCGATGGACATAGAAATATATCTATGGTAAGAAGAGTTCAGCTGTTGGTCTTTAGTAGAATTCCTGACAAATAACGGATGGTGGATCTCGTGGCTAAAGAGTTTAGTCAGTTATTCATAGACCATTGGAGCTTCAAGCCACAGGTCTATTAGGTCCCCTAGGTAGCTTGGATAAAGTCGAGAATTAGTTTTTGAGTTAATTTGAAATGTTCAAATTGACAAGAAGAAGTTTGATTATATATGATATGATTGGAATGGTTAATTATATATGATATAATTGACTAAATGTATGAGATACATTATTTTGGAGGAAATTAGATATAAATATGATTTATATCAAGTAGAGGAGAAATTAGTATAGTAGATATGTGATATCAAACTATAGGGTAAAAATATAATATGATTATATTTACTAATTATTTAATTGGTTAATTATATGATAATTGGCCTAAAAATTCTCTCGGACGTGTGTTAGTGGGAAAAACCATGCCGATTATTGTAACTGAAGAATAAAATGAAATTTTGTTTCATTTTGCAAAGTTTGAAAGGTTCGAAAATTCTTGGCGTCGGTGTGGAAATGTAAACGATCGCATAAATCGTCAGTGCCCAAGCAATCGCACGCTAGTTCCTAAACGATCAGATAGCTTTCCTAAACAATCGTATAGTGTGTCGTGTTTTCTAAATGATCGTCTACCTTTTCATAAACGATCGTTTAGTAAAATTCACACGATCATATAACTTCTTCTAAACGATAAGTATTTAGCTATACGATAGCTTCCTTTTCTCTACCACTTGCTTATTGTCTACACGATTAGTTCTTTCTCCAACCTCTACCAAACTCACCAAAGATCACTCTTTGGATTCTCACTTCGAGAATATCAAAATACAACAATTATATTTAAAATAAAATGCATGATATGCTCAACCAATTGTGGGATTTTAATCTAAATGACATACTTTATGCAACTGTTGAAGGAGAAATTTCGGACCAACCACGGATCGCCACGTTATTCGCGAAATTAATGACAGAATTAATGAAATCGTCAAATTTGTGACCAATTAAGAGTTGACATGTGTTTCAAATTGAAATTGAGGACAAATTCTATGTTTTCGTCGCAAATGTCGATTGAGTAAAATTAATTTCGACCAATTTGACGTTATAATTTGGGCGTTGGCCCAGTTATGCCCAAATATGGGCTTAATGTGAGCCTAAAACACCAAAATAGGCCTAAGCCCAGTTAATTGGGCCTAAAGACCAAGCTGAAGTCCAATTAATTAGGCTCAAAAGCCAAACCCAAGTCCAATTAAATTAGGCCCAAAGGTCAGGCCCATGGGCCAATCAAGGCCAGACCCAAGCCCATGAAGCCCATCAGGGAGCTCTATAAATAGAGAAGCTCCCCTCATTTGCAAGGGTCAGCAATTCTATACTCTAGAGAGCTTATAGAGAATTCTCTATAATCAGAAGACTCCTTAACTCCTAAAGATGACCACACCTGAAAACTGAAGTCGTTAGATGATACAAGCATTCTGAAGATTTAAGTCCTATGAAGATGCAAGCATTTTGAAGACTGAAGTCCTTTGAAGATGCAAGCATTCTGAAGACTGAAGTCCTTTGAAGATACAAGCATTCGGAAGACTGAAGTCCTTTGAAGATACAAGAAAATCTACATTCACAAAGCCCATAGAGAATTCATCACCCAAGACTCCTGAAGCTGCTCCTAGAAGAAAGAAGACCCTTGAAGACACAAACACTCTTCCAAGACTTCCACTTCAAGAACGTTCATGCTTTTCTTCTTCAAGTCAAGCACATCCACTCAACCGAGAAAGAATTAGAGGATCAAGTACTAGAGATCGAACCATATCGCATCAAACCAATCTCAACATCAACACCAACTCAAGTTGAACTCCACGAAACAAGTTTCTCCGGAAGCCTCATGCGAACACTAATCATCCAAGAAGATCGAAAAGGCTAAAGGCCAATCATCCAAGAAGATCAACAAGCCCAAAGGCTGGTCGTCTAAGAAGATTAACAAGCCCAAAAGTCGATCATCCAAGAAGATCAACAAGCCCAAAGGTCGATCATCTAAGAAGATCAACAAGCACAAAGGCCAATCACCCAAGAAGATCAACAAGCCCAAAGGCCGATCGTTCAAGAAGATCAACAAGCTTAAAGATTATAATTTATTTTGAAAGCATCAAAATACTATGTATTAGAGATTGTACTCAATTTCCACAAAATTAATATAAATACAAAGTTCAAGTTCCACGAAATAAATTTCTCTTGAAATCTCATGCGAATAAATTGGCACACCCAATGGGACATCTGTACCTTTCATCTATCTCTCATCATTCGAATCAACAAATCTACAAATGGCACCAAAGAAAGCTACATCCAAAGCTTCAGTTGCAAACAACACTTACATAAGCTCTGTCATCACGGAGGAAATTTGGGACCAACTGATGGAATCTCCTAAAGGCGGGATCGTCATCAGAGAAAATTCTCTTGTTCAACAACTATGCTTCTGTTACTGATCTATAAGAGAAAGAATCACATTTTGATGTAGTGTCTGTCATGATGACTGACATAACGACTAAGTCAACCATGGCAGAGATGGAGATAAAGATAAAGATAAATCTCCTAATAAAAGCTATAGAAGAGCGAGAAATCGCTGCTTTAAGAGATGAAATACAGGCTCAAGAAACTGCTGACTCGAGTCAATCTCCAGCTAGAAAAGTCAATGACAAAGGAAAGACTTTCTTGTAGGAAGACCAGTCGCAACAATCTACCTCTGTCGCCACCCTGTCAATTCAACAGTTGCATGATATAATTACAAACTCCATAAGGGCTCAGTATAGAGGACCATCACAATCCTCCTTTATGTACTCCAATCTGTACACCAAGAGAATCGACAACCTGAGAATGCCACCTGGGTATCAACCTCTAAAGTTCTAGCGGTTCGATGGAAAGGGCAATCCAAAACAACATGTTGCACACTTCATTGAAACTTGCAAAAATGCAGGAACTAGAAGACCTGCTAGTCAAGAAGTTCGTCCGTACCTTGAAAGGAAATGGTTTCGATTGGTATACTGATTTGGAGCCATAAGTGATTGACAGTTGGGAACAGCTAGAAAGGGAGTTCATGAACCGCTTCTACAGTACAAGGCGCACTATTAGCATGATGGAGTTGACGAACACTAAACGATGGAAGGGAAAGACAGTCATCGATTACATCAACCGATGGAAAGCTTTAAGTATGCATTGCAAAGATAGACTTATTGAATTATCTGCAGTGGAGATGTGCACTCAAAGAATGCACTGGGAGCTTCTCTACATCTTACAAGGGGTAAAACCTCGTAAGTTTGAGGAATTGGCAATACGCGCTCATGATATAGAGCTGAGTATCGCCAATAGGGAAACTAAAGATTTCCTAGTCCGTGAAGGAAAAAAATACAAGAATGAAGCCAAGGGCAATGAAAAGATCGTGGATAGTGCCACAAAAGAATCTATGGTCGTTCATGTGACCCCTCTAAAATTTTCCTCCAAAGGAAAACAAACAAAATTTGAAAGAAGGCACAATGAAGGCGAGAAGCATCGTCTAACTCTTAAAGAAAGACAAAAAAAGGTTTATCCATTCACTGACTCTGATGTGGCAGATACGTTGGAGCAACTGCTAGAGAAGCAACTTATTCAGCTGTCGGAATGCAAACGGCCGGAACAAATAGGAAAAATAGATGGTTCTAACTACTGCAAGTATCATCGGCTCATTAGTCACTTAGTTGAAAGGTGCTTTGTGCTGAAGGAACGAATTCTAAAGTTGGCTCGTGAAAAGAAGATTGAGCTAGATTTGGATGAAGTAGCCCAAAAAAATCACGCTACAATAGTGGCGACTTCAAGTTTTCCAACACTGTCTGTGTCCCATGCTCAAAGACAAAGCCTGATCCAGTTTGGAGCCTTCGAGCCTACAGTTGTTCGATTCCAGAAAGAGATTCAAACAACAAATTCCGGAAAGAAATATGAGCTCGTTGAAGATGACAACGAAAGGTGGATAGTTGTGACTCATCAAAAAAGAAGATAGCTAAACTCCACCCAAAAAGAGTCGCATTCCTATCGAAGCTATAGAAGAAGGAACAAGATTCATAAAAAGAAAGGCAAAAAGATGACATGGAAGTCTAAGCCTACTAAGAAAGAAGACAAGAACTTCCCTCAATTTCGATGGTCGGCAACTTTGGCATAATTTCTCCTAAGAAGCTTTCTCAATAATCATCCAGAGAAAGTATCAAAAGTTATTGCATGTCACTCTGTTAGCATAGTGGAAGTCGACAACAATCATATGACTGCTGAAGAAGTCAACGACTCTAAAGAAATGAAGCAAAGAACTTCTGTCTTCGATCGTATTAAGCCTTCAAGTGCTCGATCTTCAGTCTTTCAAAGATTGAGTATGGCCACAGTAGGAGAAGAAGACCAATGTCCAACGACCACTTCTACTTGAACTTCAGCTATCAAAAGGCTAAGTATAACCACATCAAAGAGAGATGACCTTCAGCATCTTCTTTTGATCGTCTCAAGACAACAAGCGATCAACATAAAGGAAGGATGAAAATTCTGAAGGCAACATCATTCCTGAAGAAAACAACGACGAAAAGATTCAGAGTCGTGTCCCTTCACGCATGAAAAGAAACTTTTCTGTTGACATAAGTACAAAAGGTTCCTTGATAGTGAAGCCAAAACTCATCATATTGACGAATCCTACAAATAAAGAGGATGATCAAAACCATGATGAAATAAGAGCTTCTGGATTTTAAATGAAAAATCTCCTCATCGCAAGAGCCTAAACTGCATGATTCTCCTGGCCCGCATGAACTTAAAATGTGAACGGCCCAAAAAAATAAAAAATTTGTACAAGATTTAATCCCTTTCTTTAAGGGTATGAGGGCAACTCAAAGAAATTTAAGTTTAGTTCATCCATTAGTGTACCACAATCACCTAAGTATGATACTACAAGATTGATGTTGATCATCCCCATAAAAGAATGACACTCCATATTGAAGATGTTCATCCTTATTGAGGGCAACACAATGGATTGAAGAAGTTCATCCCTTGTAAGGAGCTAGCACAATAAATAAAAGGCACACACTTGGAATGCACTTCGCTTCCTCTTCGAAATCAAACTTGGATGCTCTTCCATCTTCAACTTCAGAGGTTTCATCGATACTTCATCTTCATGCTCAAGTCTGGAGGCTTTGCAATGCCATCTTCATGCTTAAAGTCGCGAAGTTGAGCTCAATGTGAAGATTCATTGATGCTTCGTCAAACTCAAGTGCGGAGGATTCGGCGATGCTTCAAGCTCAAGTGCGGAGGATTCGTTGATGGTTTGTCAAGCTCAAATGCAAAGGATTCGTCAATATTTCAAACTCAAATGCAGAGGATTCATCGATTCTTCAAGCTCAAGTGCAGAGGATTCGTCGATACTTCGTCAAACTCAAATGTAGAGGATTTGCTGATGCTTTGTCAAACTCAAATGCGAAGGTCTCGTCGATGCTTCTCCATCTTCAAGTTCAAAGGCTTCATCGATGCTGCTCCATTTTCAAGTTCAAGATCGGCGTGCATGGCCCCACTTCCATCTTCAAGTTCAAGATTGGCGTGCATGGCCCCACTTCCATCTTCAAGTTCAAGGTCGGTGTGCATGGCTCCACTCCATCTTCAAGTTCAAGGTCGGTGTGCATGGCTCTGCTCCATCATCAACTTCAAGGTCGGGGTGCACGACTCCACTCCATCTTCAAGTTTATGGCCGTATGTATGGCTAATGACATGTAGAAATGCATGTCATCTTAGGCCTTTTACTTAGACTTATGAAGGTTGTTAACCAGAATATGTGACAATCATGCTAGGAATTCACGAGAAAGTGAGCTTGTGCCGATTAGCATGTTGAATCTCAGCTAACCCGTTATTTTGCAATATTATGCGTTCAATGTTCTATTTTTGTAGGTAAAACAGGAAATGGACACAAATGCGGAAACCAGACCACGGCATAGACGACCGCATATAGAGAAATTCTCCATCGTAAAGGCAAACGCATCGATCAACACATGGATGTTGCGGTAATCAGCCGTATGCGTCCATCGCATGGGAGTTGCGTTTGCCTAGCAATTGCAGTCATCGAGTAGAGTTGTGGCATTAAGCGAATGCGATCATTAAATGATTGCGGCTATGTGATAACGCATACTAATGGGATCAACGCAAGGTTAGTGGAATGAATGCATCAACGCATCTACCTCGAGAAAATCAAAACATGATGTTGACATTTCACCTACCACGCCGTTAGCGGTAAAGGTTCAGAAAGGACTAACACACCGAATGTCAGACTCAGAGCAGTCCATTTAATGTTATCGGTGATCCAAGCTCTATACAAAGAAGTCGATGAGTAGAATTCCACTCATATGGGGATGATCCTTGTGAACCGGGGATTTTCCCCGCGATCCAGACAAACTGCGTGAGAAAATGGCTGAGAGTTCTTCATCTCCTTCTTCCATTCCGAGTGATGATTAGAGCCTTTGACCGGAGCCAGACCGGAGCCAGATCATTGTTGGCGAAGCTGACGACCACCTGTGCAGACTACAAAGTCCGCCACATAGGGGTTGTGTCTAGCAGGAGTCAGATCATTGTTGGTAGAGTTGACGACCACCCCTGCAGGCTACACAGTCGCCCACCATAAGGGCTTGTGTCTAGCAGTAGTCAGATCGTTGTTGTAGAGCGGACGACCACCCCTGCAAGGCTACACAAACACCCATATAGGGGTCGTATCTAGAAAGAGTCAAATCATCTGTTGGGCGAAGCTGACGACCACCTGTGCAGACTACAAAGTCCGCCCACATAGGGGTGCTGTAGCAGGAATATATTATATATATATTTATATATAAAAGAAAAAAAAAAATCCACCTCAAATTGCAGATCGCTGATAGTTCTAACTCTGTACAAAAAGGGCAAGGGGGCAAGTTAGTAAAAAAAAAAAAAATTAAATAATTAAATATGAAAGAAACAAAAAAAAAAGGTAAGGGAAAAAAAAAAGGAAAAGAAAAACAGAAAAAAAAAAAAAAGAAAAAAAAGAGAGAGAGAGAAAAATAGGAGAAAGGAGAGAATTTTTTTTCTCTCTACCTTTGGAAGTCTGGGATGAAAATGCAGAAGGTTTTGAGTCATATTTATAGGGACTTCACTAAATCCAGAATCTGATCAGTAAATCTTAGATCTGGTTAAATTTAGATTTTATTGGTTAAAAAAAAATCTCTTTTTTTTTAACAATCAAAATCTTATCTCTAATGATTTTTTTCCCCTCATTTTTCTAAAATTTTTGGCCATGCACCAAACCTTTTTATTAATCACATTTTAGCACCGAATTAAATTAAATTGGGGATGTTATTCCTTTATTTTTTTAAAAAAAATTTGAGATTCCTGAGTTACCCAAAATCAAATTAATTGGGGACAAAGCTCAAATTTTTTTTCCGAAAATTTAGCCATATTCCAAATTTCTTTCTTAAAACAAAAATTTTAAGTTTTATCTCCAAATTAAATTAAATTTGGGTGAAACTTTGATTTCTATTTTTATCTCAAAAAAATTGTTGAGTTTTATCCCTCAAACCAAATTAAATTGGGACAAAGCTCAAAGTTTTCTTATCAATTTTGCCATATTCCAAATTTCTTTCTTAAAACCAAAATCTTAAAGTTTTCAACTCCAAATTAAATTAAATTAGGGATGAAACTTGAATTCATTTTAAAATTCAAAATTTTTAAGTTTCATCTCTAAATCAAATTAATTTGGGATGAAACCTGAATTCTCTTTTTTGTTTAAAAAAAATTGAGAAATCCCACGTTTTATCTCTCCAAATAAAATATAAAGGTTGAGATCTTTCTTAAATTAAAATTTTTCCGTCCCCTATTACAAATTTTAGTTAAACTCGTCACTAAACTCACGGTTTAATTAAATTGGGAGCATCGAAGACAAGACAGAATTACTTGCATCTCAATGTTTAATTTATCTTTTTCGAGAATCATCCACCCACATCTGTGTACAAATCTCGAAAACGGGGCATTTGTTGGAGGAAAAATTTCAAACCAACCACGAACCGCCACATCATTTGCCAAATTAATGACATAATTCTAAAATCGTCAATTTTGTGACCAATTAAGATTTGACATGTGTCTCAAATTGAAATTAAGGACAAATTCTGTGTTTGTCGCAGACGTCGATTGAGTAAAATTAAGTTCAACCAATTTGACGTTATAATTTGGGCATTGGCCCAGTTACGCCCAAATATGGGCTTAATGTGGGCCTAAAATGCCAAAATAGGCCTAAGCCTAGTTAATTGATCCTAAAGACCAGGTTCAAGTCCAATTAATTAGGCCCAAGTCCAATTAACTTAGGCCCAAAGGTCAAGGCCAGACCCAAGCCCATGAAGCCCATCAGGGAGCTCTATAAATAGAGAAGCTTCCCTCATTTTCAAGGGTCAGCAATTCTATACTTTAGAGAGCTTATAGGAAATTCTCTACAATCAGAAGACTCCTTGACTCCTGAAGATGACCACACCTGAAGACTGATGTTCTTCGAAGATATAAAGATTTTGAAGACTAAAGTCCTTTGAAGATGCAAGCATTCGGAAGACTGAAGTTCTTTGAAGATACGAGCAATTCTACATTCAGAGAGCCTAGAAAGAATTCATCAACAAGAAGAAGACTCCCAAGACTCCTGAAGCTTCACTCTTAGAAGATAAAAGACCCTTGAAGACATAAACACTCTTCCAAGACTTCTACTTAAAAAACGTTTGGTGCTTTTCTTCTTCAAGTTAAGCACATCCATCCAACCAAGAGAGAATCAAAGGATCAAGTACTAGAGATCAAACCACATCGCATCAAACCAATCTCAACATCAACACCAACTCAGGTTCAACTCCACGAAACAAGTTTCTCCGGAAGCCTCATGCGAACACTAATCATCCAAGAAGATCGACAAGCCCGAAGGCCAATCATCCAAGAAGATCGACAAGCCCAAAGGCTGATCATCCAAGAAGATCCATAAGCCCAAAGGCCGATCATCCAAGAAGATTAACAAGCCCAAAGGCCGATCGTCCAAAAAGATCAACAAGCCCAAAAGTCGATCATCCAAGAAGATCAACAAGCCCAAAGGCTGATCATCCAAGAAGATCAACAAGCCCAAAGGCCGATCGTTCAAGAAGATCAACAAGCCCAAAGGTCGATCGTTCAAGAAGATCAACCAGCTTAAACATTATAATTTATTTTGAAAGCATCAAAATGCTATGTATTAGAGATCGTACTCACTTTCCACAAAATTAATACAAATATGGTTCAAGTTCCATGAAATAAATTTCTCTTGAAATCTCGTGCGAACAGCAACATTCAAATTTTAATTTAAATCATACATCTCATGCATAATTAAATTAAAATAGCAAAGTTGAGCAACTTTTGGCATCCTTAGAAAAAAAAAACAAAATCTAAAATCTATATTAAAAAAAAAAACTTGGAATTCGTTTTTTTTTTAATTTTTCCGTTCGAGTATCACGGCGCCGTCGCCTGTATCCGTCGCTTCACATTCATAGTGACATTATGCTTAATCGTAGAAAATACGATTTTGCCTTCTGATCTCCGTTTTCTTCTCGATTTTTTAGGCTATCTTCACATTCATAGTGACATTATGCTCAAATTAACTATATAATAAATCACGTGATTAATTGTATCCAATACAATTAATATTTTTTCTCATAAAATTTGAACATTTCAAATTTTCTTTCAATCATAATTAATCCTTGTTAGCAAGAGGACCTCATAGACCTACAGATTATGAGCTTCAATGACTAGGGATTAATTAATTGAACTCTTTAAGTAAATTAACCTTCATTCATAAACTACATGACAAACTACGATAATTAAATATTTTCCCTAAGTCCCACTGATTCCTCTAATGAACAATTTGTTTATGGTCCAATTATAAACTAAGTCCCTCTCAAGCCAATGAGAGGGTGAGATCCCTTTATTCAAGACTCGACATCAACACTTAAGGGAACTACTCGTCTACTTATCTTATATGGTAAGGAGTGAATTCCATCATGTGAAGTTATGTTCCTAGCTCCCCATTTAGTCAAGTTTCCAAAAGGTAGACTTATTGAGTCAACAACTGGGTCACTCTCACCCATGTAAATCAAAGGATCAACCTCATAGACAAGAGTTCATAAAGCACTCAGAATTAAGATAGAGTTTCTCATGATCATCCTATGAAATATTAATCTCATCGATTAATGGATTTTCATATAGAGGTTAAATATTTCGCGGTTCGGTCTTATTCAAACTATTTGTATAGGATACCACTACTCACATGTATCTAGATGAACGATTTGAATCAAACCATTTGTAACTATTACAAAGTGAGTTGTATCCATAGTGTCACCAGGATAAGGCACCCAACCATATCCATATACTATAGACTTTTAGGTTATTTCTTGAATTTGATCCATCTGTATGTAGACTACATACATGTTTAAGACTTCATGCAATAACCTTGGATTTTTTCGGTTAATGGATGAATTAATATCGCATAAATTAATAATTAATTTAATCAACTAATGAATTACGAGGCTTAGGACATAAATCCCAACAATTTCGAGACACAACTGTCCACCTCTGAATCCATCACTCTCTTTCCAAAATTTCTACCATTTTTATCAATCCCCTTAGACATCTTTTCAACTTCTTAAGTCAATAGCCTCAAAAACGAAAATTCCTATGAGGGGTAGTGGCTCTAGGTCATCTCATCCTGCGAAATCATGTGGTGAGGAACGATTCTTCATTGAAAAGGGGGAATCAACCTAGGGAAAGAATAAGAAATTAGGGATTTGTCCCAATACCCCTTAAGTTATATTTTCCAACAGTTTTTCATTTATTTATTTCTAGTAGTTCCTTTATTTTCATTCCTACCAATCGAACTCTATATTGTAGCTATGATTTATGATCTAATAAAATGCATTATTTTATCAATTTTTCATTACGTAATTCTTCCTAGGGTCTAGCAATGTGGAAGCCCTAGGGTTGTTATGGCTTCAGTAATGTAGTGCTCCATACCACTTTGTTTCGCACATTCTCTTTGTTGAGTTTAAAGATAAAATTAGAAAGTTAAACTAGCCACTTAATTTAATGATCTGGCGAAGCTTTACTGCTGAAAAGTTAAGGTAAGCGGATGTTGCAAATGGATATGGGATTAAAAGCCTAGAAATAGGATTGTCACGTCACCTTAGAAATAAAGGACACCATAGGATAAAGAAACTGAACTTGAATTAATCTAAGATCTAGCTAACCATGGAAACATTAAGCATTAGCTGCTTAGACCTTCTAAAGGAACTTGACATAAGACCCAATAGGTGTGGATTTTTGTTCATGTGTAATTCATTGTCATGGTATCATGCGGCCACATCACTAAAGGCACAGTACCCAAAGGGTTGAAACATTGTTTGCCCCTATTCGATTACCATTATTTATTGTTTGTAAGCTTTCCCTCCACTATCTAATATAAACTTTGACAACATTCATGCAGCAGAAGAAATCAGAATCAATAAGCACTCTAATTATATTTAATTTGAGTTTCAAAGCATGCAAACAAACTGTAAGTAGGGTTTCAAGAATATACTACCGTTGATGAAACTCTTCTAAAACTTGCTTTTCACCTCGAATTCAGCCTCCAAGTTGATAGTAGACCACCACAATGATCTTCTCTACTATCCACTTGCTTAGACTGTGTGGTGGAAACACTAAATTGAAGGTTAATTTGATTGGGAATAATAAGGGTTTGGAGAGTATTTTCAAAAAATTCAAAATCTCATAATCTTCTCTCTCAATTTGTTGAGGTTTGAATCTTTTATACAATTGATGACATGTAGAAATACATGACATCTTAGGCCTTTTACTTAGAATTATGAAGGCTGTTAAGTAGAACATGCGGAAATTATGTTAGGAATTCATGAGAAAATAGGCTTACGGCGTTCAGCATTAAGAATCTCAGCTAACCCATTATTATGCGTTATTATTCATTCAATTGTCTATTTTTGTAGCTAACGCAGGAAGTGGACGCAAACACGAAAACTGGACCACCATATAGACGACCACATGCGGGGAAAGTCTTCATCGCAAAGGCAAACGTGTTCGATCAACGCATGGATGTTGCGGTAATCAGCCGTATGCGTCCATCGCATGGGAGTTGCGCTCGTCAAGCGATTGCAGTCATCATGTAGAGTTGTGGTATTAAGTGAATGCGGTCACTGTATGATTGCGGCTACATGATAACGCATAATAAAGGATCAACGCAAGGTGGTAGAATGAACGCATCAATGTACATCTCAGGAAAAACAAAAGATGATGGTGACATTTCACCTACCACGCCATTAGCAGTAGAGATTCAGAAAAGGACTAAACGAACCACGAATGTCAGAATCAGAGCAGTCCATTAATGCTATCAGCGATCCAAGCTCTATACAAAGAAGTCGATGAGCAGAAATTCAAGTTATTCAAGGTTTTCACCTGAGGTTCGCCTAGGGCAGATCCTTTTGATCCAGACAAAATGCGTGAGAAGACGCTAGAGAGTTCTTCACCTCCTTCATCCATTCTGAGTGACAATCAAACCCTTCGACCGGAGCTAGATCTCGGGAGAGTCAGCTCTACCACCTATCCATGGCACCACCGGCAACCTTGACGCACATCCCCTAGAAGCAAGTCTTTGCTTTCAGCTGGTCATTTCATTTCCCTTTCTTTTCTTATATTGTTTTGTGATTAAGGAATTATTACATTTTGTGTTCAATATATTTTTATGTTTCGTTCGATTCCATCTTCATCTTCTTTACTTAGCATCTTTAACTTCATTGCATCACTTAGTGAGATTGCTTGAGTATCGCATACTTAGTCATGTGGATTAAGGATATGAAGCATGTAGCAAACCACCGAGAGGTGTGTATTGTGCGAGTATGTGAGAAAACCTTATTTGCTTAGTGCGAAGCTGTGGCAACGCCTGTCTATAGGCTAACGCATTACTTGTCTATGAGTAAAGTTAGCAACAACCAACTTCCCAGGAGGGTAAGTGGTTGGTCGCAGTAAGCATTGTAAGTCATTGTTCACTAGGGATAGGAACAATCTTAGGTCAACAAAGTTCATGTGGTTACCTTGTCCTACGAGCGCTTCATTCATCATTTAGGCATACTTGGAGAGTAGTCTAAAACCCAAATCTAAGACTCGGGAGAGCGGATTGGAACACATAGGCAAGAATTGGGAACTTAGAGATAAGCTCCGTTTGCTTTCACACAGCATATGCACCCTACGGATAGGATATTGCA
Source organism: Benincasa hispida (assembly GCF_009727055.1). Classification (NCBI taxonomy): domain Eukaryota; kingdom Viridiplantae; phylum Streptophyta; class Magnoliopsida; order Cucurbitales; family Cucurbitaceae; genus Benincasa; species Benincasa hispida. The sequence goes on along the minus strand of NC_052360.1, from coordinate 12,978,136 downwards.
TGCGTCCAGGAAGTAGATATGGTGGATGTATGCGGTCATCTTGACACTTATGCATACCCATCGCATACATCCTAGATTTAGGCTTTTAGTGTGTGTGGCATGATCGCATGACTTGCGTTGACTAAGGTTGCCCTTACAGTCACTCTTAAGGGTTGCAATGAAATCATCTCCACATTTTATCTATTTTCTCATTCATTTACTTCATGTCATGAGTTGTTATGTATCTACCTCTCTTTCATATTCTTATTGCTTGTCTGTTAGTTCGGAGTAGAAGTAGTGTTAGCTTAGAAACCTCCCATCCATTATTTTATTTAAACCGCCGCATGCACATTACCGCATTCACCCAGCTACAAGTCCCTATGTTCGACCTCGGATCACCCGAGAAACTTGCATTCGCGTTATACTTCGCGTGAGCACAAGAAAACATGTGACAGGACGCATGGTCATCACATACATTTGTTAGCGCATATTCATTCCAACGTATGACCATCGACGCATGACCATCAACGCATACCTTAAGAACATGCATCGCATGTTGTGTTCAATGGATTTTAGTTGTCGAATGTTTGACGTCTAATTTCCCGTCGTCAAGTTTTTGGCACCGTTGCCGGGGACTTGGTAGCTAATTGTTCGTTGAGTTTTATGTCTCTGCAGGAAAATTTTTTATCTTGGGAGTATTGTAGCTTGTGCGACCTGGCTGCAAACAATATTGATGTATAGGCGATTCGCTGAAAGCCAGTATTGACCCCAAGGTAGAAGGTTAATTAGTCGCAAAAGAGCTGAAGGTAATTCTAAGCACATGACGGCCGCATGCAGTCAACAATTGCCGGAAGTTCCAATGGTCAAGGCAACTTGACCCAAGCAGTTGAGAGCCATCTCCTGCATGGAAGACTCCTTGCGATGATAACACTCCTATTTTTTCAAGGACGCCTTCTACTCTATCTTTACTTGCTTTCTTAGTTTAGGTTATTTTTATTATTTTATTGTTATTTTGGATATATGGCTGCTTCCTTGGTTGTGGTGCGTTGGCTCTTGTAGGTGCAAAATAAGTCTCCTCGGTGCGCAGTTCAACGGAAGAATTCCTTTCATCCTTCAATGAATGGCTTCGATCTCGTGGATTCCAACGCATAATCGCATGCGTTGTTCTGCCTAAGGTTCTTTTCTTGTTATTCTTTATGCATTATCCTTTTGAAATTATTTCTTTCCCAATTGCATTGCTTTGTGGTGTTTCTATGATGGCACGTATAATTCACCGCATCTTCTAATTTATCATCGCAAGGCACTCTTTACTTTTATTAGCTTCTTCAAATTTTGAAAATCTTGAGTTTTATTTTGTGCAAACCCTTGTTCAAACATTTATTACCGCATTTCTATTGATTTTGCTTTTAGCTTTGCGGTGAGAACGCTGCCAACATCTATTTTTGGGGGTGACAGCGGTCTTGGAGAATCATTCATTTGCATTGTGATCATTTGTTAAAAAAAAAGTGAAGCAAGTTTTTGAGAATAATAACTCCACTGTCAAGCAGTGGAGAAACCCATGTTGATAAGAGTTAAGTTGTGAAAGGCACTTACCCATAGTTGGATGTCCGCATGACACACGTGGGGGCAAGCCAAAACGAAGGTAAGTCGTCAGGATTAACACATAAGCGCAACTCCTCTATCCGGCGCAAGCCAAATCAAGCAGGACAAGAGTTGAGTTGAATATGGAACGCAACCGAAGTTGGATGCCCGCATGACACATGTGGGGGTAAACCAAAACGAAGAGTGTAACCAGGTTCAATGCCGTAATCGAACAAGTTATCGCAAAATTTTGAAGTATTTTGAATGAACACATTCTCAAAAGCTAAACACAAAGTTGCGGTGAATGAGTAAAAAGTTTTTGAGCAAAGGCTTGCTGGATATAAACTTAGAAAATATCTTTTTGAAGAAGCAGCCAAAGTAGAGGAGAGCTTTGCGGCGATGGTCAGAGGTATGAGGAAATTATATTCTGAGAAGCTGGTCATCGCAAAGGAAAGCAAGAAGGTGAGTTAGAATTTGTTAAGTATAATGCATGCTTGAGGACAAGCATGATTTTAAGTTTGGGGGTGAGGACAAGAATATACTACCTTTGATGAAACTCTTCTAAAACTTGCTCCTCATCTCGAACTCAGCCTCCAAGTTGATAGTAGACCACCACAATGATCTTCTCTACTATCCACTTGCTTGGATTGTGTGGTGGAAACACTAAATTGAAAGTTAATTTAATTGGGAAAGATAAGGGTTTGGAGATTATTTTCCAAAAATTCAAAATCTCATAATCTTCTCTCTCAATTTGTTGAGGTTTGAAGCTTTTCTACAATCAATACATACAAGCACTAAGCTTTCAGAACATTGTCACTTCAAACTCCATTTGATAATAATGGGATAGGTGTAAATTAGAGGATTAATCCAACAAATGTTGGATTAATCCACTAACTTCCCTTTTTATTTTTTTGAAAAAACATTTTTCAAAATTAAATTCAATTTTCACAAAATTAAATTTAATTAAATTCAAAAGTGAATTTTGAATTTCAAAATTTTGAAAATGTTTTATTTAAATAATTAATTTAAAAAAATCAATCAATTAATTAATTAATAATTTAATATCAAATATTAAATTAATTAAACACTTAATTTAAACATGAATTCTATTCATGTTAATTCAATATTTAAATCAATATTTAAATATTTTAAACTCTCCAATTACATTTAATTTTGATAAATTAAATGTTTAATTGTATCGAATACAATTAATCATATCGAATACAATTAATCAAACCCTAAATTGAATTTAAACACTTCAAATTCAAAACCCTAATTTGGAATTTGAACATTTCAAATCCATTCAATTTACTAATCCAAGATATAATTTTACGAGCTAGTAGAGGGACTTTATGGACCTACAAATCATGAGCTCCAACGATTTGAGATTAATTGGCTAAACTCTTTAGACCGAATTAATCAATATTCGTTAACTACCGAGACACACTACTATAGCTCGATAGTTGCACTATCCTCACTGTAGATATATTTTTGTCCACTTTAACTATAATCAATACACTTTTTCATTCTCAACGAAATAAAAAGGAGTGAGTGAACCTTAATCTAAAGCCGACTAGAGGAATAGACCAATCGAAGAATTCGACGGCTTGGAAAGAGAAATCGCGTCGATCCTTCACAGGTTGTTCGTATTTACAACTAGGTCAAAATTATCGTTATGCCCCTATAAATACATCTTGCTCCTTAAGTTCCCCCTTATCCTTTGCTGAACAATTGGTTTATAGTCTAATTAATAAACCATGACCCTCTCGATCATGAAATAGTGGAGCGCCATTGTTCAAGACCATCAGTACTTAAGAGAACAACCTATCTGTTAACCCTAAATTAGGTAGAAGTGAATTTAATCTTGCAGGATTATGTCCCTAGCTATTTATCTGATCTTATCCCAAAATGGGAGGCTTATTGAGCAGTGTTGTTGGACTACTCTCACCTATGCAGATCAAAGGATAATCCCGAATAAATAGGAGTTCATAGTTAGCTCAGGATTAAGATCGAGTTACCCTAGGTCATCGAATTTGAAATAGTTAGTTTTGACAGTAAATAGTCGTTATAAAGAAAAGTGACTATTTCGAGGTCTGGTCTTATGCAAACTCATTGCATAGGATGTCCCTGAAGGAACACATTTTAAAGAGATCCTTGAGTGGAAGTGGATCATCCAAATTCCATTTCGATTGGAAAAACAAATATACAGTAAACATACAAGATATGCATTCTTAAATAAATTACGTCATGCTTTTGTAAAGAACATGAGTTCAAGAGATTATACCTTGGAAGAACGTTTCTTCGTGTAAAACCCTAGAACTGTCACAAACTCAAAAACAACAACAAGCTTGAAGACCCTTTCCAAGAAATCTCAAACCAAAACAGAAGACATAAACACTAGCAGCCTTCGGTATACTCAGGGTGAGAGTCCAAGAGTTGTGGACTCTGACTATTTTGGTTAGGAGGGTGAGTTTTAGTTTGAAGGAGGAAGAAGATTGAAGAAGACATAAAACTTCTATTTTCACTATCGTATAGTAAATGGCCTTCAATCATGTAGTATTTCTTGACTGTGTGGAAGAAAAGAAAACTACTTTTTATTTATTCTAATTGCCACAAAAAGTAATTAACTACCCACTAAGGTGGTTGGAAAGAAATTAGGAAAAAAAAATAAAATTAATATAAATAAATATGATAACTAACTTATCATATCTTAATAAAACATATGATCTATAGTTTTAATATTGTATCATATACAATATAACCTATAGATCTTTTTCTCTATTTTTATGGCATTTAATATATATCATATTTATATTAAATTTAACAAATATGAATGACATTCATAGAAAATATATTTGAATCTTATTCAAATATTTATTTTCTCCAAATATACTATAATGTATCAAATACATTATAACAATTATATCATATATAATTGAATCAATTTAATTATATCATATATAATTAGATTCCTTCTTATTAGTTTGAACAATTCAAATTAACCCAAAAACTAATTCTCAACTAAATCCTTTTGAGCTACCAAGGGGAACTTACGGACCTATAGCTTGAAGCTTCAATGATACGTGAATAATTAATTAAACTCTTTAATTACATTATCCACCATCTATTAACTATCGGGCACCCCACTAAAGATCGACAGTTGCACTCTTCTCACTACAGATATATTTCTGATTCTATTGGATATAACCAATCAACAATACGATGACCTTTCACAAATTGCTCATAAGTATAGTTGGGCCAAAATACCATTTTGCCCCTGTAATTACATCTAACTTCTTAAGTATCTGTGATTCCTCTAATGAACAATAGATCATAGTCTCACTATGACTAAACTCCTTTCAGGCCAGGAGAGGGTGTGGCACCACATTGTTCAAGCCCCGGAATCAGCCCTTAAGGTTACTTATCCCCGCTTCGAGAAAGGAGTGAATTCCATCTTGTGTAGTTGTGTTCCCAGCTCCCCAGTCAGATGAATCCCCAAAATGGTAGGTTTATTGAGTCGGCGATCTGGTCACTCTCACCCATACAAATCAAAGGACCGCCCTCATAAGTAAGAAGTCACAACTCACTCATGGTTAAGGTCATGTTACCTATGGTCATCCTGGTGAAATGAAGGTCTCCATTATGAATGGTGTTATATAATGAGACTAAACATTTTGTGGTCCGGTCTTATACAAGCTCCTTTGTATAGAATATCCCCGCTCGCATGTCTAATACATGAATGATCATGATCAGATCATTTGTAGCACTTTACAACAATTGTAACATCTATAAAGCGGGCCATACTCTTAGTGGCACTAGGATAAGGTACCCAGTCTTATCCATCTACTACAGACCATTTATGTTATCACTTAAACATGATTCACCTGTATGTCTCCACATACATGTTTAAGCTACAACGATTACGTTGGATGTCAGTTTATTGGTTCGTGGTTAATGCAACTAAAATATCATATATTTTATAGGCAAAGTGAATAAAAAACATCATATATTATTAATCACATAAGAGTTTGTTCCTATAATGTTTACAAACTATAGAACCCTATGAGATTTAGGGCATTAACCTCAACAATCTCCCACTTGTCCTAAAGATAGCGAGGTGTACAATATAATAAAATTACAACTACACAAAACATTAAACTAGGGCAAAACACGCCCAATACAAGATCTCCCATTTTCCCTAGTTCAGACGTGGTTTGTACCCATACTCTACAAGTGACCCTCAAACACTGTAGTCGTGAGGGCCTTCTATACGAATCAGCAGCGTTGTGCTCCGAAGCTATCTTCGTGAAAATCATGTCCTCTCGATGCACAATCTCTCAGATGAGATGATACTTCCGCTCTATGTGTTTGCCGCACTTATAACTCCTAGGGTCATGGGAATTAGCCACAACACCACTATGAAGGGGTAAGTTGAACCCTCGGTTCATCAGGCCATTTGAGATCCTAGAGTGGGTTGGCCCTGTAGCCTACCGACTGGCCTTACCCCATCCCTTTATGCAGTTCACAATGTTTTTCATATTTCCATGTTGAGGAAGTGCGTAGCAGACTCATCTCATGTTGTGGATTATGAGCCTTTGCATTTAAATGAGAACCTGAGCTATGAAGAGGAGCCCATTTGATTCCTGGCCAAGGAAGTGAAAGGTTTGCATAACAAAAAGATAGCTTTGGTGAAGGTCCTTTAGTAGAATCATCGGTTCGAGGAAGCAACGTGGGAGCGCGAGGACGATGTGAGGGCGCATTATCCCGAGCTTTTTCAAGATTAGAACTTTCGAGGACGAAAGTTTCTTAAGGGGTAGAATGTAACACCCTAGTTTATTTTGTAATTAAGCTTTATTTTTTTTATGTTGGACTACTTGGATAAATTGGAATATGAAATTTATGTATTTGGCTAAGCTAAAATATAATTTAATTATTTGGAATTAATTAAGCTTTATTTTGGCTTGCATTTGGAGATTTGATTATCTATGGAGATAATTAAATTTGTTTGTTGGAGTTTTTAAAAGAAAAATATATATAAGTATATATATATTGAAAATAGATTAGGGAATTTGTTTTTAAAGGGAAAAGGAAAAGGATAAGTTTTTTTTATATATATTTATACATGTGGGGAGAAAAAAAAAGAAAAAAAGAAAAAGATTTTCTTTCTCTCTCTCTTCTCAAGACTGTACGCGCCACCCCTCCCCTCCCCCCCGGTCTTCTTCTTCCTATTTTTTTTACCCAAACCCTAGCTGCCAGAGCCGCCTGCTTTTCTGCTGCCGATCTTCTCTTCTCCATCTAGCCGCATTGCATCATCAGAGCCATCGCTGGACGTTTCTACTATCTCGTCGCCGCGAAGAGCCACCTTGTCGTTCGTCATCGACGCTGTCCTCTAGTCGGGTCGTCCACCGCTGCCTCATCCGGTGCCTGGACCATCATAGTTGACCACGAGCTGCCGCACCCAAGCCGTTCAGCCCCATTTCTGCTACCGCGCCCAGCCACAAGTCGACACGTACGATCGCCCTGGTCTCCGATTGGTGAAGCCACTCGTTCTAGTCAGCGTTGGACTGGGTTCCGTCATTGTTTTGGTTAGTCACCATTGAGTTCGTCAACTGTCGCTGCCTATTCTTGCAAAACCTTGTGTTGGGTATGTTTTGGTAAGTTGTTAGATGGTTGTTCTTTTTGGTTCAAAGTAATAATGGTAAAATTAAGTTGTTGATTTTGGATTTAATTCATGGTCAGATTGGCTAATTAAATCGAGTTTTGGAAGCCACAACTTTAGGTTGATTCAAGTGTGCTAAAGAAGTTCTAAGGAGATTTTGTTTTGTGTTTTTACCAAGTTCAGGTAAGTGGTACTATTACCGGTGCCTTCGTGCCAGACGGCCTAGACTAGATCTATAAAGTTACTTAATGGACTCTTGAAGCATGATTTTTTGTCATTATGTTTTACTTGTTGCATGATAGTTATGAGTATTATGAGCATGTTCGAATTTCTAATCAATACTGATATTATGTATGTGATGCATGAATAGACCAATGGGACAGTTTACCGTCTCGCCTTGACGCATGTTTTATTTCAAAGGATCTACGGGTCTAGTTTCATGTTTGACGGTGTGCCTACGGGTCGCTAGACATGCGTGTGTCGAAAGGTTCACGTTCATGTTATTTTTCCATGTTTGACAGTGAGCCTACGGGCCGCTAGACATGCTTAAGCCAACGGGTTTACATTCATGTTATTTTTCATGTTTGATGGCGAGCCTACAGGCCGCTAGACATGCGTGAGCTAACAAGTTTATATTCATGTTATTTTTCATATTTGACGGCGAGCCTACGGGCCACTAGACATGCGTGAGCTGACAAATTTATGTTCATGTTAATTCCATGTTTGACGGTGTGTTGGGTTCACATTCATATTATTTTCATATTTGACGGTGTGCCTACGGGCAGCTAGACATGTGTATCAAGGCAAGATAGTACGTCTTTTGGTTTTCCTTTCATCATCAAAAACCGATATTGCTGTATAAGCCACGGGCCATCATTCTTTGCTCATGGATGCATAGCCTGATCTCAGTAATGGGATCAATTACTGAGTATTTTATACTCAACCTTTATCTTTATCTTTTTTTTTTTTCAGGTAAGGGCAAGGATACTTGGGCGACTGACAAGAGGAATCTGTGACAGTGCCAAAGGAACTAAAACCGCTTCTGCATTTGAACCTTTATGTTTTCTCATGTTTTTATTTTATTACATGTATGATTTTATTATTATTTTTTAAAAAAATTTATTTCATGTTAAAGGGTACTCGGGTCGAACGATTGAAGATTGAGATAGTGACAGAATAGTTTCTTATATTCTTAAAACATTTCAAAATCAGGTTATTCTATTTTATTCTTACTTTAATTTCCTCAATGCGAATTTTTATGCATGCATGCACTAACGATCCTTTCATTACTAGTCTTAGGAAGTGGGGTTGTTATAGCAGGTGACCCCAAAACACTGTAGCTGTGAGGGCCTTCGTAAATGGATCATCAACATTGTGCTCCGAAGCTATCTTCATTACAATCACGTCCTCTCAATGCACAATCTCTTGGATGAGACAGTATTTCTGCTCAATGTGCTTGCCGAGCTTATGACTCCGAGGCTCACGAGAATTCGCCACAGCACCACTATTATCACAATAAAGGGTGATGGGCCTAGACATGTCTAGAACAACTTCCAGATTAGTCAAAAAATTTCTGACCCAAACGGCCTCCTTAGCAGCTTCACAAGCCTCTACATACTCAGCCTCCATGGTGGAATCAGTGATGCATCCTTGTTTGGTGCTTCACCATAATATAACTCCTCCGTTAAGAGTGAACATCGATCCTGAAGTGATTTGTTTAGAATCCCTATCAGTCTGAAAATCAGAGTCAGTGTATACTGTAACGATAAAATCCTTAGAACCATACACGAGCATGTAGTCCTTTTCTCCGAAGATATTTGAAACGCAATAGGCCATTGTTCCTTACATAATATCACATACATCAAACTGCCTACGGTAGAGGCATAGGGAACCCGTCTCATTTCCTCAACCTCTTGAGGTGTCTTAGGACATTGTTCCTTAGACAATGTAACTCTGTGCCTGAAAGGCAGTAGGCCCCTCTTGAAGTTCATCATCGAGTACTTGATCAACATCTTGTCAATGTACGATGTTTGAGACAGTGCTAGCATTTTATTCTTACAACCCCGAAAGGTCTGAATCCCAAGAACAAACTGAGCCTCTCCCAAATATTTCATTTAGAATTGGGTCAATAGTCAGTTCTTAACTGAAGTCAATAAGCCTACATCATTCCCAATGAGTAGGATATCGTCTACATATAACACTAGGAAAACTACTAAACTATTGATGATCTTCTTGTAAACACAAGACACATCAACATTCTGATCAAAGCCACAAGATTTTGTCGGAGTATCAAACCTTATGTTCCAAGATCGAGATGCCTATTTCAGTCCATAAATGGACCGATTCAAGTTGCAAACCTTTTGCCCTTGACCTTGGACTATGAATCCCTTAGGCTACAACATATAGATGGTCTCCTGAAGATTTCCATTTAGAAAAAGCAGTCCTAATATCCATTTGCCATATCTCATAGTCATAATATGAGGCAATGAATAGGAGGATGCGAATAGACTTCAGCATGACAACAGGCGAGAAAGTCTCCTCATAATCGACTCCCTTTACCTAGGTATAACCCTTTCCCACCAGTCTAGCCTTAAAGGTTTGCACCTTCCCATCAGCACCCTGTTTCCTCTTGTAGATCCATTTACAACCTATAGGGTTAACCCATCAAGTTGATCTATAAGATCCCAAACTGAATTAAAGTACATAGACTCCATTTCGAGATACATGGCTTTGATCCATTTATCTCTGTCAACATCCTCCGTTCCCTTCTTATAAGACAACAAATCATCAACCTCGCCATCAGCTACCATAGCTAGGATTTCAGTTAAAACCATATAACGAATAGGTGGGTTCACAACCCTCCCACTACGTCGAGGTTCCCTTGACACTTAAAGTGGATTTGTCCTACTAGATGAACCTACATCAACAACTCTTGTTGAAGATTCAGTAGTTTCTTTGGAAAGCTCATTCAACACAATTGTCGATACAAACATTTTGTTTTCTTTAGGATCATAAAAATAGCGCCCCCCCTCCCTCCCGCGTCCCTTTGGGGTAGCGATTAGCCTCAAGCACATGTGCTGGGAAACCTCAGATAGGAAATTGCGTAAACTATCCAAAGGTGTTCTGGCAACACTCTTGAGGGAACACAGTTCAGGATATAAGCTGTAGTCTCTACTGCAAAACCCCAAAAGGAGTCAGGTAAGGAAACGTAACTCATCAACCACCGAACCATGTCCAATATGGTTCAATTTCTTCTCTCTGATACACCATTCTGCTGAGGTGTACCAGGTGCTGAGAGTTTGAAAACTATTCCATGTTCTATATAGTTCTGAAAATTAAAGTCCAAAAACTCTCCACCTCGATCAGATCGATGCGTTTTAATCGTTTTACTTAATGCATTTTCAACTTCAGCCTTGAACTCTATGAACATTTCAAAGGACTCAGACTTATGTTGCATTAAATAAACGTACCCATACCTCGAATAATCATCAGTAAAAGTGGTGAAGTATTCATAGCCTCCCTTGGCTCGCACATTCATCGAACCACAAAGGTCTGAATGCACTAGCTTTAGAGTCTCTTTGGCCCTATAACCTTTTCCAGTAAAAGGTCTTTTAGTCATTTTGCTTTCAAAAGGAATGACTCACACACAGGTAAAGAATTTTCTTCTAACTTGCTTGGAAGTCCATTCTTCACCAACCTCTCAATCCTATTGAGATTAATATGCCCTAAATGTAGGTTCCAAAGTTGGGCGTTTTCTTTAGGAGAAATCTTAAGTCACTTATTTTGAGTTACGACAGTTTTAAACATTTCTATGTTATGGAGGGAATTCGTTGCTAATGGCTTAGCACTTACAAATTATTTTTCAGTTGAGCTGAACATACATCAACACCATTTTTCGAAATAAACACTTTATTTACAGAAAAATGTATCTGATATTTACATTCTAGCAACGACTTTAAAGAAATTAAGTTACTCTTTAACTCAAAAACTACATACATATCATTCGAAATGACAAACCTATTTTTTAAAGTCAATTGGAGACCTCCTACTACCACAACTGAGACTACGTACCCGATTCCAACTCGCATCGTCATCTCACCAACACAAGCTGCCTGATGACATGCAGAAATGCATGTCATCTTAGGCCTTTTACTTAGAATTATGAAGGTTATTAGGCAAAAATTTAGTCAATCATGCGAGGAATTCATGAGAAAGTGAGCATGCGTCGATCAACATGACAAATCTCAGCTAACCCGTTATTTTGTGTTAATCGTGCGTTAAATGTTTTATTTTTGTAGCTAATGCAGGAAATGTACACAAACGCAGAAATCGGACCACCGCATAGACGAACGCATGCGGAGAAACACTCCATCGCAAAGGCAATTGCATCGGTCAACACATGGATGTTACGGTAATTAGCCGTATGCATCCATCGCATGGGAGTTGTACTGGTCGACACTGGAAGCAGAACTACACAGGTTATTTGGCTGAGAAGAAGAAGGCCAAACAAGGTAAATGTGATTTACTGGTTTTGGAAACTTGTTTAGTGAAGAATTATGATTCAGTCTGGATTATTGACTCTGGGGCCACTAACCATGTATGTTCTTCATTTCACGGAATTACTCCTAGCGGCAGTGATGACAGGAAATTAGAAGTCAAATTATTTAACAACTAAAATATCGTGGACGCGTTATGCGATGCATGTTCCTAAGATATGCGTTGATAGTCATGTGTCGATCGTCATGCGTTGGAATGAAAATGCTGATGGAACACGAGACATATGCAGCGGAAAAATGACCTAATTACACTTTAATTGCTTTTAATTTAAAAGGAAATTAGCATGAAATTTGAAGGAAAACCAGTAAATTAACTTACCTTTGATCCTCCCAAAAACCACTTTTCCTCGCTGAATCTCGACTTGAACTCTTTCGAACCACCACTAGAGTTAACCTACTATCCTATGGACTCAGAACTGAGTTATGGGACCCGGTAGATGAAGAAAATCAAGAGAGAGAAAGAGATGGAAAAAGAAATGGATCTTTGGGTTGGGTTTTGGGTTATGAATTTTCCTCAAAGAAAAGAGTTTTTTTTTTCAACCCAAATTTGAAAAACAATTTTGGCAAAATGGGCAATCCAAATTCAAAGCCCATATTTATAGAAAAAGGCCATGCAAAAATTGCATGAAATCAATTCATAAAAACCCAACACCTAGAATCCATTATCTAAGTGGGCTTAATGTCTCCACTATAAGCCAACACCTAGCCCATTATTTTGTTAGTAGAATTATCCAAAAAAATTTGGATTTTCCCACTAACTTTAATCAAAGCGCAAAATAGTCATTTTGTCAAAGTCAAACTTTGACCAAAAACTTAACTTTTGACCTCCCGAGCATGAATCCGCATTCATTTTCTCGAAATTCAAATCACATAAGTCAATTCTTTGACTTTTTACATCTTTGACCATTTCCATTATTTCCGAGCTTCCGAATATGAACATATTCATATTCTTGATATTTAAATCACATTTAAATATTAAAGCTGTGAAACCCAGATCTCCATTTTCCTACTTAAGTAAGTGATTAAGGGGTTAATTAGGAGAAAGTTAAATCCTATGTAAAGTTAAATCCTATGTTATGNCTTAAGTAAGTGATTAAGGGGTTAATTAGGAGAAAGTTAAATCCTATGTAAAGTTAAATCCTATGTTATGTAAATAATCTAATAATTTTACAATTGTCATAATAACTGTAATAATTGTCACCTTCTATGGATCAACAATTAGTAAAAGTGAATGTAAACTATAATGGTTAGGTATTATAGTTATGATAACCGTATTTGATCCTGGAGTACGAGTAGAAAGGACCCTAAAAGGATAAAAAGAAGAGAAAACCTTGAAGACTTAAATCTTGAATAGTGAAGAAATGATTGAAGAACTGAGGAAAATATATAAAATTATTTGGGAAAATTCGTGTGGAAGTTGCACGGAGATAAACCATATTCACAGTAACTAACGAGATTGGAGAGAAAATGGGAGAGAGCGAGACTGGACAGAATGAGATTGGAGAGAGCGAGAGTGGAGAGAGCGAGAGTTTGAGCGAGAAAGTCGGAGAGAGTGAGATTGTGAGCGAGAAACTGGGAGAGAGTGAGAGTTTGAGCGAGAAAGTTGGAGAGAGCGAGATTGTGAGCGAGAAAGTGGGAGAGAGCGAGAGTAGAGAGAGCGCGACCAGCGAGAAAGTGGGAGAAAGCGAGAGCAGCCTGAACGCCTCATTTGAACGTCACGCCCACGCGATCGAATGAACTCGCCTGTGCATTAAACGGCCGGGCAAGTATTTATGTGTTGAATTTGGCCACGTTCTTATAGATTATACATTGAAAACCCTAAATTGAATACAAACAAAGATTGAAGATGCAAGGGCAAACGTTAAGCAAAATTAGGTGTCTTATTAAGAGAAATTATTAAACCCTAAGAAATTGTGGTGGACGTATGGAAAGAACACCTTGAGCCAAAGTGAGGTAAGCTTGCATTGATGAGGGGAGAAGTAACCACTTGGTCATGCAGCCAAGTAGGTGGTGTCAACACCATAGGAGGTTTGGACGCCTATAAATAGAGCCTTTGGGATTTCATTTTCAAATCACAAATCATAAAATTCGTAAAAAGAGGGGGAGAGTAAAGTGCATTGGACAGTAAGTGTTATAGCTTTGATAATTAACACATAGTGTGAGTGTTATAGCTTGGATAATTAATACATAGTGTGAGTGTTATAGCCTTATAGTTTCGATATATCGTGAGTGTTACAGCTTTGTTAGTAAAATTATATCGTGAGTGTTATAGCTTGATAATTAACACATAGTGTGAGTGTTATAGCTTTGATAATTAACACATATTGTGAGTGTTACAGCTTTGATGAATCTTGATTGTTATTACAGTTTTGGTATACTGTGAATGTTTATATAGTTTTAATAAATAAATGCATAATAGGTACTGTTTATGTGATATAGTTTTGATATATCATAAATAGTATCTAACTTTGGTACGTATGCTAAATATTATACAGCTTTAGTATGTGAAAGCATATTCTGAATATTATATTATATAGCTTGATAAATAAAGAATATTGTGTGTTTATACAGTGTTGATAGTAAATGCATATTATGAGTATTCACTTAGCTTTATACTCTGATATTGGAATACATGCATCTGTAGATACAAAATACATGTTTTTGGTGATATGATAATTGCCATGATATTGTTTGTGCGTGACTATGGGAACTGAGATTATGCCCGGGATATAGTTAGCATGCTTAACAAAAGGTGCTTGGCGGGAAAAATAGTCGACTTCGGTCGACGGGAAATATAGTCAAGTACCTAAGCATGACTAGCGGGATAAATAAAAATAGTCAGTGTGCACATTAGTGGGAATTGGGGTCATAGGAAGGTTTCCATAGGTGATTGTATTGATTGATGATATGATATGCATGCCACATGTAGCATTTTGGAATAAAGATTAATCATTGCATGAATAAATCCATGATCATGCATGGGTACACTGTGATTATTATTATGTGATTGATTTCCCAAAAATGATGATTTTCAAAGTGATGTCTGTTTTAAAAGAACCACTCACTGGGCTTAGTAGCTCACACTCTTCAAAATGTTTTCTTAATCCCCCCCCCCCCCAGGTAGTGAAGATGAGGAGTTCCAGGGTGCTGCTAAGGTCAAGGTCTACCACGTGCCCCAATTACACTTCCGGAGGTTTTTACGGTTGTCGTTGTAAACTTTGTTGTTAAGTCCTTAAGTTGTATAAACGTTATATCACTGTCATAATAAAAGATAGGCCCTAATTTAATCTATTATAGTTTATCTCCTTGACTTAATCATTCCGCTGTGTATAAGTTATAGTATGGTATCAGAGTTATTCCGCAAGAATCATTAGGCAGTAAGTGTCAGCTCAAGGGTTGATAACTACTGCAGTCGCATCCCTCTCTCAGGCTAAGAAGGTGGTTTGGGGCGGGGTGTGACAAAAGTTGTATCTCTAAACTGAAAAATCGACCACTATATCACATATACTTGTCGGTTTCTCTCTCTTCACCTAATTCGAACAATTCAAATTATTCTATCATACTGTTCTAAGTTTATTCCATATGAGGTAGTAGGGGAACCTAATGGACCTATAGATCCTGGGCTCCAACGATCTGAGATTAGTTGGCTAAACTCTTTAGCCAGAGCACCTGGTACACCTCAGCACCTGGTACACCTCAGCAGATTGGTGTATCAGATAGAAGAAATTGAACCATCTTGGACATGGTTCGGTAGTTGATGAGTTACGTTTCCTTACCTGACTCGCTTTGGGGTTTTGCAGTAGAGACTATAGCTTATATCCTGAACTGTGTTCCCTCAAGAGTGTTGCCAAATGTTTGTATCGACAAATGCTACTTTTCTTAAGGAGGATCATATAAGAGAGCACAGACCTAGAAGCAAAATTGTGTTGAATGAGCTTTCCAAAAAAACTACTGAATCTTCAACAAGAGTTGTTGATGTAGGTTCATCTAGTAGGTCAAATCCACGTCAAGTGTCAAGGGATCCTCGACGTAGTGGGAGGGTTTTGAACCCACCTATTCGCTATATGGTTTTAACTGAAATCCTAGCTATGGTAGCTGATGGTGAGGTTGATGATTTGTTTTCTTACAAGAAGGAAATGGAGGATGTTGACAAAGGTGAATGGATCAAAGCCATGGATCTCAAAATGGAGTCTATGCACTTTAATTCAGTTTGGGGTCTTATAGATCAACCTGATGGGTTAACCCTATAGGTTGTAAATGGATCTACAAGAGGAAACAGGGTGCTGATGGGAAGATGCAAACCTTCAAGGCTAGACTAGTGGCAAAGGGTTATACCCAAGTGAAGGGAGTCGACTATGAGGAGACTTTCTCGCCTGTTGTCATGCTGAAATCTATTCGCATCCTTCTATCCATTACCTCATATTATGACTATGAAATATGGCAAATTGATGTTAAGACTGCTTTTTCTAAATGGAAATCTTCAGGAGACCATTTATATGGTGTAGCCTGAGGGATTCATAGTCCAAGGTCAAGTACAAAAGGTTTGCAACTTGAATCGGTCCATTTATAGACTGAAACAAGCATCTCGATCTTGGAATATAAGGTTTGATACTCCGACAAAATCTTGTGGCTTTGGTCAGAATGTTGATGAGTCTTGTGTTTACAAGAAGATCACAAATATTTAGTAGTTTTCCTAATGTTATATGTAGACGATATCCTACTCATTGGGAATGATGTAGGCTTATTGACTTCAGTTAAGAACTGACTAGTGACCCAATTCCAAATGAAAGATTTGGGAGAGGCTCAGTTTGTTCTTGGGATTCAGACCTTTCGAGGTCGTAAGAATAAAATGCTAGCACTGTCTCAAACATCATACATTGATAAGATGTTGATCAATTACTCGATGCAGAACTCCAAGAGGGGCCTACTGCCTTTTAGGCACGGAGTTACATTGTCTAAGGAACAATGTCCTAAGACACCTTAAGAAGTTGAGGAAATGAGACGGGTTCCCTATGCCTCTACCGTAGGTAGTTTGATGTATGTGATGTTATGTACTAGACTTGACATCTGCTATGTAGTAGGGATAGTTAGTAGATATCAGTCTAATCCAGGATATGATCACTGCACAACCGTTAAGAACATCCTCAAGTATCTTCGGAGAAAGGGACTACATGCTCGTGTATGGTTCTAAGAATTTGATCCTTACAGGATACACTGACTCTGATTTTCAGACTGATAGGGATTCTAAGAAAATCACTTCAGGATCGATGTTCACTCTTAACGGAGGAGTTGTAGTATGGTGAAGCACCAAAAAAGGATGCATCGCTAACTCCACCATGGAGGTCGAGTATGTAGCGGCTTGTGAAGCTGCTAAGGAGGCCGTTTGGCTCAGAAAATTTTTGACTGATCTAGAAGTTGTTCCAGACATGTCTAGGCCCATCACCCTTTATTGTGATAATAGTGGTGCTATGGCGAATTCTCATGAGCATTGAAGTCATAAGCTCGGCAAGCACATTGAGCGGAAATACCGTCTCATCCAAGAGATTGTGCATTGAGAGGACGTGATTCTAATGAAGATAGCTTCGAAGCACAATGTTAATGATCAGTTTACGAAGGCCCTCCGGCTATAGTGTTTGAAGGTCACCTACTGTAACAACCCCACCTCCTAGGACTACTAATAAAAGGATCGTTAGTGCATGCATGCATAAACATTCGCATGAGGAAATTAAAGTAAAAATAAAATAGAATAAATGATTTTGAAATGTTTTAAGAATATAAGAAACTATTCTGCCACTATCTCAATCTTAAATCGTTCGACCCGGATAACCTTTAACATGAAATAAATTTAAAAAAAAATAATAATAAAATCATAGATGTAATAAAATAAAAACATGAGAAAACATAAAGGTTCAAATGCGAAAGCGGTTTTAGTTCCTTTGGCACTCTCACAAATTCCTCTTGTCAGTCGCCCGAGTATCCTTGCCCTTACCTGAAAAAAAAAAAGATAAAGATAAAGGTTGAGTATAAAATACTTAGTAAGTGATCCCATTACCAGGATTAGGCTATACATCCACGAGCAAAGAATGATGGCCCATGGCTAATACAGGTACATCGGTTTTTTATGATGAAAGGAAAACCAAAAGACGTACTATCTTGCCTTGATACGCATGTCCAGCTGCCCATAGGCACACTATCAAACATGAAAATAATATGAACGTGAACCCGACACACCGTCAAACATCGAAATAACATGAACGTAAACTTGTCGGCTCACGCATGTCTAGCAGCCCGTAGGCACATCGTCAAACATGAAACTAGACCTGTAGGTCCTCTGAAATAAAACATGCGTCAAGGCGAGACAGTAAACTGCCCTATTGGTTTTATTCATGCATCACCATACATAATATCAGTATTGATTAGAAAATTCGAACATGCTCATAATACTCATAACTATCATGCAACAAGTAAAATATAATGAAAAAAATCATGCTTCAAGAGTCCATTAAGTAACTTTATAGATCTGGTCTAGGCCCCACCTGGCACGAAGGACCGGTAATAGTAACACTTACTAACTTGGTAAAAACGCAAAACAAAAATCTCCTTAGAACTTCTTTAGCACACTTAATCAACCTAAAGTTGTTGCTTTCCAAAACTCGATTTAATTAGCCAATCTGACCATGAATTAAATCCAAAATCAAAAACTTAATTTTACCATTATTACTCTCAACCTAAAAAGAACAACCATCTAACAACTTACCAAAACTTAACCCAACACAAGGTTTTGCAAGAATAGGCAGCGGCGGTTGACGAACTCAACGGTGACTAACCAAAACGACGATGGGAACCCAGTCCAACGCCGACTAGAATGAGTGGCTGCACCAATCGGAGAGCAGGGTGATCGTACGCGTTCGACTTGTGGCTAGGCACGGCGGCAGAAACGGGCTGAACAGCTTAGCGCGGGCAATAGAATCGGTCTTGCATGGGGTTGAACGGCTTAGGTGCGGCAGCTCGTGGTCAACTCTGATGGTCCAGGCACCGGACGATGCTTGGCAGCGGCGGATGACCCGACTAGAGGACATGTCGACGACAAAATGACGGGGTGCTCTTCCAGCGGCGACGAGACAGCAGCAACATCCAGGCGATGGCTCTGGTGGTGCAGCGCGGCTAGGGGGAGAAGAGAAGATTTAGTGGTTGGAAAAGCAGGCGACTCTGAAGCTTAGGGTTTGGGTAAAAAAAAAACAGGAAGAAGAAGCAAGAAGGGGGGGGGGGGGGGGCATGCTGGTCTTGAGGAGAGAGAGAGAAAAGAAAATATTTTTTTCTTTTTTTCTTTTTTTTTTCTTCCCCACATGTATAAAATATTATATAAAAAAAAACTTAATCTTTTCCTTTTCCCTTTAAAAAACAAATTCCCTAATCCTTTTTCAAAATATATATACTTATATATACTTTTTCTTTTAAAAACTCCAACAAACAATATAATTATCTCCATAGATAATCAAATCTCCAAATGCAAGCCAAAATAAAGCTTAATTAATTCCAAATAACTATAATTATATTTTAGCTTTAGCCAAATACATAAATCTCATTATTTCTAATTTATCCAAGTAGTCCAATCATAAAAAAAATAAAGTTAATTACAAATATAAACCTAGGGTGTTACATTCTACCCCCCTTAAGAAACTTTCGTCCTCGAAAGTTCTAATCTTGAAATAAGCTCGGGATAATGCACCCTCACGTCGTTCCTCGCGCTCCACGTTGCTTCCTCGAACCGACAAGCTATCTCCTTGTTGTTGCAAAAACTTTCACTTCCCTGGCTAGGATTCGAATTGGGCTCCTCTTCGTAGCTCAGGTTTCTCATTTTAAATGCAAAGGCTCATAATCCACAACATGAGATGAGTCTGCTACGTACTTCTTCAACATGGAAACATGAAAACATTGTGAACTGTAGAAAGGATGGGGTAAGGCAGCCGGTAGGCTACAGGGCCAACCTGCTCTAGGATCTCAAATGGCTCGATGAACCGAGGGTTCAACTTACCCCTTCATAGTGGTGTTTTGGCTAAATCCCGTGAGTCTAGGAGTCATAAGTGCGGCAAACACATAGAGCAGAAGTATTATCTCATCCAAGAGAATGTGCATCGAGGGGACGTGATTTTCATGAAGATAGCTTTGGAGCACAACGCTGCTGATTCGTTTAGAAGGCCCTCACAGCTACAATGTTTGAGGGTCACCTGTAGAGTATAGTTCTATGGGACAGACCACGCCTGAACTAGGGCAAATTGGAGATCTTGTACTGGGCGTGTTTGTCCATAGTTTAATGTTTTGTGTACTTGTAATTTTATTATATTGTACACCTCACCATCTTTAGGACAAATGGGAGATTGTTGAGGTTAATACCCTAAATCTCATAGGGTTCTATAGTTTGTAAACATTGTAGGAACAAACTCTTATGTGATTAATAATATATGATATTTTTTATTCACTTTGTCTATAAAATATATGATATTTTAGTTGCATTAACCACAAACTAATAAACTGACATCCAAGGTTATCGCTGTAACTTAAACATGTATGTGGAGACATATAGGTGAATCATGTTTAAGTGATAACCTAAATGGTCTGTAGTAGATGGATAAGGTTGGGTACCTTATCCTGGTGCCACTAAGAGTATGGCTCGCATTATAGATGTTACAATTGTTGTAAAGTGCTACAAATGATCTGATCTTGATCATTCATATATTAGACATGCGAGCGAGGATATTCTATACAAAGGAGTTTGTATAAGACCGGACCATGAAATGTTTAGTCTCATTATATAACACCATTCATAATGGAGACTTTCATTTCACCAGGATGACCATAGGTAACATGACCTTAACC
The DNA here is from genome assembly GCF_009727055.1 of Benincasa hispida. Lineage (NCBI taxonomy): Eukaryota > Viridiplantae > Streptophyta > Magnoliopsida > Cucurbitales > Cucurbitaceae > Benincasa > Benincasa hispida. The sequence continues at coordinate 12,957,484 of NC_052360.1, read as the reverse complement.
ATGAGTGAGTTGTGAGTTCTTGCCTATGAGGGCGGTCCTTTGATTTGTATGGGTGAGAGTGACCAGATCGCCGACTCAACAAGCCTATCATTTTGGGGATTCATCTGACTGGGGAGCTGGGAACACAACTACACAAGATGGAATTCACTTCTTTCTCGAAGCGGGGATAAGTAGACTTAAAGGCTGATTCTAGGGCTTGAACAATGAGGTGCCACACCCTCTCCTGGCCCAAAATGGGTTTAGTTATAGTGAGACTATGATCTATTGTTCGCTAGAGGGATCACTGATACTTAAGGAGTTAGATGTAATTATAAGGGCAAAATGGTATTTTGGTCAAACTATACTTATGAGCAATTTGTGAAAGGTCATCGTATTGTTGATTGGTTATATCCAAAAGACTCAGAAATATATCTGTAGTGCGTAGAGTGCAACTATCGGTCTTTAGTGGAGTGTCTGACAGTTAATAGATGGTGGATAATGCAATTAAAGAGTTTAATTAATTATTCACATATCGTTGAAGCTTCAAGCTATATGTCCATAAGTTCCCCTTGGTAGCTCAAAAGAATTTAGTTGAGAATTAGTTTTTGGGTTAATTTGAATTGTTCAAATTAATAAGAGGGAATCTAATTATATATGATATAATTAAATTGATTCAATTATATATGATATAATTGTTATAATGTATTTGATACATTATAGTATATTTGGAGGAAATAAATATTTGAATAAGATTCAAATATATTTTCTATGAATGTCATTCATAGTTGTTAAATTTAATATAAATATGATTTATATTAAATGCCATAAAAATAGAGAAAAAGATCTATAGGTTATATTGTATATGATACAATATTAAAACTATAGATCATATGTTTTATTAAGATATGATAAGTTAGTTATCATATTTATTTATATTAATTTTATTTTTTTTTCCTAATTTCTCTCCAACCACCTTAGTGGGTAGTTAATTACTTTTTGTGGCAATTAGAATAAATAAAAAGTAGTTTTCTTTTCTTCCACACAGTCAAGAAATACTACATGATTGAAGGCCATTTACTATACGATAGTGAAAATAGAAGTTTTCTGTCTTCTTCAATCTTCTTCCTCCTTCAAACTAAAACTCAAACTCCTAACCAAAATAATCAGAGTCCACAACTCTTGGACTCTCACCCTGAGTATACCGAAGGCTGCTAGTGTTTATGTCTTCTGTTTTGGTTTGAGATTTCTTGGAAAGGGTCTTCAAGCTTGTTGTTGTTTTTGAGTTTGTGACAGTTCTAGGGTTTTACACGAAGAAACGTTCTTCCAAGGTATAATCTCTTGAACTCATGTTCTTTACAAAAGCATGACGTAATTTATTTAAGAATGCATATCTTGTATGTTTACTGTAAATTTGTTTTTCCAATCGAAATGGAATTTGGAGAAGAGCCATGCACACCGACCTTGAACTTGAAAATGGAGCGGAGTCATGCACACCGACCTTGAACTTGAAGATGGAAGTGGAGCCATGCACACCAATCTTCAACTTGAAGATGGAAGCAAAGCTATGCACATCGATCTTGAACTTGAAGATTGAAGTGGGGCCATGCACGCCGATCTTGAACTTGAAAATGGAGCAGCATCGATGAAGCCTTTGAACTTGAAAATGGAGAAGCATCGACGAGACCTTCGCATTTGAGTTTGACAAAGCATTAGCAAATCCTCTGCATTTGAGTTTGACGAAGTATCGACGAATCCTCTGCACTTGAGCTTGAAGAATCGGTGAATCTTCTGCATTTGAGTTTGAAATATCGATGAATTCTTTGCATTTAAGCTTGACAAACCATCGACGAATCCTCCGCACTTGAGCTTAAAGCATCGGCGAATCCTCTGCACTTGAGTTTGACGAAGCATTAATGAATCTTCACATTGAGCTCAACTTCGCGACTTTGAGCATGAAGATGGCATTGCAAAGCCTCCAGACTTGATCATGAAGATGAAGCATCGATGAAACCTCTGAAGTTGAAGATGGAAGAGCATCCAAGTTTGATTTTGAAGAGGAAGCGAAGTGCATTCTAAATGCGTGCCTTTTATTTACTGTGCTAGCTCCTTACGAGGGATGAACTTCTTCAATCCGTTGTGTTTCCCCCAATAGGGATGAACATCTTCAATCTGGAATGTCATTCTTTTACAGGGATGATCAACATCAATCTTGTAGTATCATACTTAGGTGGTTGTGGTACACTTTCTAATGAACTAAACTTAAATTTTTTTAAGTTGCCCTCATACCCTTAAAGAAAGGGATCAAATCATGACGTAGTTCAAGTTTTTTTTTTTTTTTTTTAACTGGACTGAACTTGAAGTTTTTTTCAAGCTGCCTATGTAACCTTTATAAGGACAGGGATCAAGTCGTAATGTAGTTTGTACAATTTTTTTATTTTTTTGGGCCGTTCACATTTTAAGTTCATGCGGGCCAGGAGAATCATGCAGTTTAGGCTCTTGCGATGAAGAGCTTTTTCATTTAAACTCCAGAAGCTCTTATTTCATCATAATTTTGATCATCCTCTTTATTTGTAGGATTCGTCAATATGATGAGTTTTGGCTTCAATATCAAGGAACCTTCTGTACTTATGTCAATAGAAAATTTTCTCTTCATGTGTGAAGGAACACGACTCTGAATCTTTACGTCGTTGTTTTCTTCATGGAATGATGTTGCCTTCAAGATTTTCATCCTTCCTTTATGTTGATCACTTGTTGCCTTGAGACGATCAAAAGAAGATGCTGAAGGTCGATCTCTCTTTGATGTGGATATACTTAGCCTTTTCAAGGTTGAAGTTCAAGTAGAAGTGGTCGTTGGACATTGGTCTTCTTCTCCAACCGTGACCATACTCAATCTTTGAAAGACTGAAGATCGAGCACTTGAAGGCTTAATATGATTGAAGACAAAAGTTCTTTGCTTCATTTCTTTTGAGTCATTGACTTTTTCAACAGTCATATGATTGTTGTCGACTTCCACTATGCTAACAGAGTGACATGCAATAACTTTTGAGACTTTCTTTGGATGATTATTGAGAAAGTTTATTGGGAGAAATTCTGCCAAAGTTGCTGACCGTTGGAATTGAGGGAAGTCCTTGTCTTCTTTCTTAGCAGGCTTAGGCTTCCATGTCATCTTTTTGCCTTTCTTTCTATGAGTCTTGTTTCTTCTTCTTTAGCTTCGATAGGAATGCGACTCTTTTTGGGTGGAGTTTGGCTATCTTCTTTTTCGATGAGTCACAACTATCCACCCTTCGTTGTCATCTTCAACGAGCTCATATTTCTTTTTGGAATTTGTAGTTTGAATCTCTTGTTGGAATCGAACAACTGTAGGCTTGAAGGCTCCAAACTGGATCAGGTTTTGTCTTTGAGCATGGGACACAAACTGTGTTGGAATACATGAAGTTGTTGCTATTGTAGTGTGATTTGTCTGAGCTACTTCACCAAAATCTAGCTCAATCTTCTTTTCACGAGCCAACTTCAGAATTTGTTCCTTCAGGACAAAGCATCTTTCAACTGGGTGACTAACGAGGCGATGATACTTGCAGTAGTTAGAACCATCTACTTTTTCTGTTTGTTCCAGCCGTTTGCATCCTGGCAGCTGAATAAGTTGCTTCTCTAGCAGTTGCTCCAACATATCTGCCACATCAGAGTCAGTGAATGGATAAACCTTCTCCTGTCTTTCTTTAAGAGTTAGACGACGTTTCTCACCTTCATTGTGCCTTCTTTCAAATTTTGTTTGTTTTCCTTTGGAGGAAAATTTTAACGGGGTCACATGAACGACCATAGATTCTTTTGTGGCACTATTCATGATCTTTTCAGTGCCCTTGGCTTCATTCTTGTATTTTCTCCCTTCAGGGACTAGGAAATCTTTAGTTCACCTATTGGCGATGCTCAACTCCATATCATGAGTGCGTATTGCCAACTCCTCAAACTTATAAGGTTTTATCCCTTGTAAGATGTAGAGAAGCTCCCAGTGCATTCCTTGAGTGCACATCTCCACTGTAGATAATTCAGTAAGTCTATCTTTGCAATCTAGACTCAAAGCTCTCCATCGGTTGATGTAATCGATGACTATCTCTCCCTTCCATCGTTTGGTGTTCGTCAGCTTCATCATGCTAATAGTGCGCCTTGTACTGTAGAAGTGGTTCAGGAACTCCCTTTCTAGCTATTCCTAACTGTCAATCACTTCTAGCTCCAAATCAGTATACCAATCAAAACCATTTCCTTTCAAGGTACGGACGAACTTCTTGACTAGCAGGTCTTCTTTGGTTCCTGCATTTTCGCAAGTTTCAATGAAGTGTGCAACATGTTGTTTTGGATTGCCCTTTCCATCGAACTATTGGAACTTTTGAGCTTGATACCCAGCTGGCATTCTCAGGTTGTCGATTCTCTTGGTGTACAGATTGGAGTACATAAAGAAGGACTGTGATGGTCTTCTATACTGAGCCCTTATGGAGTTTGTAATTATATCATGCAATTGTTAAATTGACAAGGTGGCGACAGAGGTAGATTGTTGCGGCTGGTCTTCCTACAAGAAAGTCTTTCCTATGTCATTGACTTTTGTAGTTGGAGATTGACTCGACTCAACAGTTTCTTGAGCCTGTATTTCATCTCTTAAAGCAGTGATTTCTCGCTCTTCTATAGCTTTCATTAGGAGATTTATCTTTATCTCCATCTCTGCCATGGTCGACTCAATCGTTACGTCAGTCATCATGACAGACACTATATTAAAATGTGATTCTTTCTCTGATAGATCAGTAACAGAAGCATAGTTGTCGAACAAGGGATTTTCTCTGATGACAATCCTACCTTTAGGAGATTCCATCAGCTGGTCCCAGATTTCCTCTATGATGACAGAGCTTATGTAAGTGTTGCTTGCAACTCTAGCTTTGAATGCAGTTTTCTTTAGTGCCATTTGTAGATTTGTTGACTCGAATGACGAGAGATAGATGAGAGGTACAGATGTCCCATTAGGCATGCCAATTTATTCGCATGAGATTTCAAGAGAAATTATTTCGTGGAACTTGAACTTTGTATTTATATTAATTTTGTGGAAATTGAGTACAATCTCTAATACATAGTATTTTGATGTTTTCAAAATAAATTATAATCTTTAAGCTGGTTGATCTTCTTGAACGATCGGCCTTTGAGCTTGTTGATCTTCTTGGGTGATCGGCCTTTAGGCTTGTTGATCTTCTTGGATGATCGACTTTTGGGCTTGTTGATCTTCTTGGACGATTGGCCTTTGGGCTTGTTGATCTTCTTGGACGATTGGCCTTTGGGCTTGTTGATCTTCTTGGACGATTGGCCTTTAGGCTTGTTGATCTTCTTGGATGATTGGCCTTTAGGCTTGCCGATCTTCTTGGTTGATCATCTTTCAGGCTTGTCGATCTTCTTGGATGATTAATGTTCGCACGAGGCTTCCGTAGAAACTTGTTTCGTGGAGTTCAACTTGAGTTGGTGTTGATGTTGAGATTGGTTTGATGCGATGTGGTTCGATCTCTAGTATTTGATCCTTTAATTCTCTCTCGGTTGAGTGGATGTGCTTGACTTGAAGAAGAAAAGCACCGAACATTCTTGAAGTGGAAGTCTTGGAAGAGTGTTTGTGTCTTCAAGGGTCTTCTTTCTTCTAGGAGTAGCTTCAAGAGTCTTGGGAGTCTTCTGCTTATTGATGAATTCTCTTTGGGCTCTTTGAATGTAGAATTGCTTGTATCTTCAAAGGACTTCAGTCTTCCAAATGCTTGTATCTTCAAAGGACTTCAGTCTTCAGAATGTTTGCATCTTCAAAGGACTTCAGTCTTCACAATGCTTGTATCATCGAACGACTTTAGTCTTTAGGTGTGGTCATCTTCAGGAGTCTTCTGATTGTAGAGAATTCTCTATAAGCTCTCTACAGTATAGAATTGCTGACCCTTGCAAATGAGGGGAGCTTCTCTATTTATAAGCTCCCGATGGGCTTCATGGACTTGGGTCTGGCCTTGATTGGCCCATGGGCCTGACCTTTGGGCCTAATTTAATTGAACTTAGATCTGGCTTTTGGGCCTAATTAATTGGACTTGAACCTAGTTTTTTAGACCCAATTAACTGGACTTAGGCCTATTTTGGTGTTTTAGGCCCACATTAAGCCCATATTTGGGCGTAACTGGGCCAATGCCCAAATTATAATGTCAAATTGGTCGAAATTAATTTTACTCAATCGACGTCTGTGACGAAAATATAGAATTTGTCATCAATTTCAATTTGAGACACATGTCAACTTTTAATTGGTCACAAATTTGACGATTTTAGAATTCTGTCATTAATTTAGCAAATAACGTGCCGATCCGTGGTTGGTCCAAAATTTCTCCTCCAACAGTTGCATAAAGTATGTCATTTAGATTAAAATCCCACAATTGGTTGAGCATATGCATTTTATTTTAAATATAATTGTTGTATTTAAATTATTAGAATAATTCCTAATGAGATACATGTTGTTGAGTATTTTTTTTAAAAAAAATAAATAAATATAGGTGTTATATTAAATTGTTGTAGAGATGCATGTAGAGATTCTCTTTAGTTTTAAATATAAGTGTTATATTTAAATTGCTATAGAGATTCATGTAAAGATTCTTCTTTAATTAAAATATAAGTATTGTATTAGATAGTTAAATGAATAATTAAGTAAGAATGCATGCTTAATTTTAAATAGTTTAAAATTTTAAATTATCTTACAATTTTCGGATAAGATTAGAAAATATTGCATATTTGCCCACAAAATCTACATTACTTGACACTTGTAGTTTTTAATTACTCGACGTTTCAGTGGAAAAAAAAATCAAGTAATATGATTTTGGACAAAACAATGTCAAGTAAAAGGGTTAAAAAAGTGGAGATTGACGGAATATTTTGGATATTTTCACGCGAACCTTTACTTGATATGATTTTCATGTCAAGTAATATAAGGTTTTACTTGACACGTTTCACGTGTTAAGTATAAGAAGCTCTTACTTGACATTTTTTCGTATCAAGTAAAAGGGTTAAAAAAGCGAAGATTGACGGAATATTTCGGATATTTTCACGCGAACCTTTACTTGACACGATTTTCGTGTCAAGTAATATAAGGTCTTACTTGACATTTTTTTCGTGTCAAGTAAAAGGGTTAAAAAAGTGGAGATTGACGGAATATTTTGGATATTTGATAGGTCTCCAATTATGTGCCGCTCATTGTCTACTTCTACTAAGCGATCGTGTAGCCGAGCTAAACGATCATGTAGCATTTGGTAGGCGATCGTATAGAAACTGGTAAGCGATCATGTAATGTTTTCTCAGCGATCGTGTAGAGACTTTATTTTTCATTTCCCTCTGAAATTAAAAACTCTTTCTCTCCTTCTTTACTTTACTTAACGATCATGTAGAGACTTTATTTTTTGTTTCCCTGCGTCTCCCATTTTCATTTCCATCTCAAGTTTGGTTTCCCTCCTATAAAATTATCAAATAAAATAATATTTCCCTTTTCCATTTTCATTTCCCTCTCAAATTAAAAACTCTTTCTTTCCTCATTCACCATCTTACTCACGACCTTCCCCTTCCCCTTCCCCTCAATTTTTTTTTCTTCTTCCGTGCGCCCGAGAGCCCTAGCCATCGTTAGCCTTCATTCTCCCCTCGCCTTCGTTCGCACTACTGTTATTGAGTTTTTCATTTCATCGTCTGCTCAGCCATGCCAGCCCTCTCCCTCATCGTCTGCTCAGCTCCTATTCGTTTGCTTAGCCGTGCCAGCCAGCCAGCTGTGCACATCGTTCTCGAGTCTTCAGCCCCGCCCAGATTTGTAGCCGAATGCCCTCAACCGCTTCCGTTGCTTCAGCCGCGCTCAGATCTGTAGCCGAATGCTTTCATCGCTTCCGTTGCTTTCATCGTTTCAGCCCCGCCCAAATCTGTAGCCGAATGCCCCAAATCCTTGTTTTGGGTAAGGTTTGGTAATTTTGTGGGTTTATATGCATAATCTTGATTATTGTTTGATTTTGGATTAGTTCAGATAAAAACCCATTATGTTTGGATCATAGATTCAGGTTGTAGTGGAGTTTGAAGATTGGAAGCGTGTTATGCGGGATTGCAAGGTTTTGACTTTGGCAAATTTTGGTAATTTTTGGTAACTTGTTATTAAACTTTGCTATGATGTATATTCAGACTCGACAAATAAGTCAATGTATGAGTGTTCTTGTATCTCTTTTTTTTTTTTTTCTTTTCAGGAAAGTTGGTCGAGGCTCGAGTGAAGCATCGATTTGACCAACACTTCGGGTAAGTGTTTTGGATGTATTTGAATGAATTTGTAATTTGGGTTTTAATGTAGCATCTTCTGTAATGATTTGCTTGTTTGAATGTTTGATAATGAGATTGATTTTGAAGTGTTGGAAGGATTTGAGTTGCTGTCCAATAGGTTTAAGACCGATCTTGGCAAGGTTTTGGAAGTTTGGAGGTTAGTATTAATAGTTCTTTGTTACCCATTGAAGTATTGGTCTAATAATTGAGCTATTTTCAATTTTTGATGTTCAATTCAAAGATTTCAAGGGATTGGAGCCATTGTCCAACAAAGTTAATGATGTTTGGACGTTTTGATAAGTATTAAAGCCTTGAAACTCTTTTGGAATTGTTACATAGTTGCTGGAATTTGTGTTTTGTAACCATTATTATTGAACTTTTCGTAGGTTGGATTACGTTGTTGTATTTTAACACTTATTTATATATTTTGAAATTTGATGTTATCGCGCTTTATTCTATTTTGCAGGTTGACTTACTTAAACATGGCTTACCTGACCCTTAGTTCTCGATCTTTAGACTTCAAAGCTTAATGTATAGATTAAATAATGTACTTTGTTGAGAAGTTATTTATTAAACAAATTGTCACTTTTGTGTTGTTGAAAGTTGAGTTTTGTATGCAAAAGCAATAGTTGAGATTTTATTTTGTACATGTACATGTGAAAGAGAAATATTGTTGTAATTTATGAGTGTTCATAGTTGAATATATGGACTTTTAGTGAATATATTGAGTTGATAGATCTTAAATATATAATCTTTATTTATTTCATGTAATTGTATTGTTGGAATACTAGGTAGAAAATGAGATATCGATTGGGGCATTTAATTTGAAAACAAAAGGACAATACTTGACACATAAAAAACGTCAAAGAGTATCACACTATACTTGACACTCGAATAAACTTGACATACCACCAATGTCAAGTGTATTATCTTTCCTGACACGAAAATTGTATCAAGAAACATATTACTTGACGTTTTTTCGGAGTCAAATTATCACACTATACTTGACACTTGAATAGTTGATGCTTTTAAGTGTCAAGTATACCCTTTACTTGACATAGGAAAAACGTCAAGTAATCCAATTTATGTAGTAGTGGCCTAAAAGGATTAGGATCTTGCTTACTATCTTTATAGTTTTCTAATAAGATTAGAAATATTGCATGCTTGCCTAATGTGATTACTTGGATAAAGGTAAAATTATTTCAAATTTTTAAATAGTTTAAAATTTTGATTTATCTTTATTAGAATTCTAATAAGACTAGAATAAAGTAAATTGCATGCTTATCTAATTAGTGGATTAATTATAGATCTTTTGATTCAATTTTAAATGGTTTAAAATGGGTAAATTAAAAGATGTAAATAATAAAAGGCTGTCTATAAGGAAATTCTGTCTAAGGAAGGTTCTGTCTAGGATTGAAGTATTTAAACTGACGACAACAGAATTAAACTAGTCAAACTTTTATTATAGCATAACGTGATTAGTTTATTAAAAAGTTTAATAAACTTAGATTTTTTACATTATGTCAACTATCAAAAGTACCCTTGATCCCTCTAATGAACAATAAATCATAGTCCAATTATGAATAAACCCGTCTGGGCTAGGAGAGGGTATGCCACCACATTGTTCAAGCCTTAGAATCAGCCTTTAAGGGAGAAATTTATCTACTTGTCCTGACATTGGGGAAGGAGTGAATTCGTTCTTGTGTATTTATATTCCCAGTTCCCCAATCAGACGAATCCTAAAATGGTAGGCTTATTGAATCGACGATCTGGCCACTCTCACCCATACAAATCAAAGGACTGCCTTTATAGGTAGGAGTTCACAACTCACTCAGGATTCAGGTCATGTTACCCATGGTTATCTTGGTGAAATGTAAGTCTCTATTATGAACGATGTTATATAATGAGACTAAGCATTTTGTGGTCCAGTCTTATACAAACTTCTTTGTATAAATATCCCCACTCATATATATCTTCACATGAATGATCAGGATCAAATCATTTGTAACATCTACAAAGCGGGTCATACTCATACTATCCCTACGATAAAGTACCCAACTTTATCCATCTACTACATACCATTTAGGTTATCACTTAAACATGATCCACTCGTACGTCTCTACATATATTTTAAGCTACAAGATAACTTTGGATGTTAGTTTATTGGTTTGTGGTTAATGCAACTAATTTTAAAATAAAAGATCATATATTTTATTACATAAATAAAATGTTTGTACAATACAATTACAAACTATAAGACCTTACGAGATTTAGGACATCAACCCTAATACAAATACCCCTAATTTTTTTCATTTATTATCTACTTTTTACCATTGGTTTAAAAAACCAAGCCACATTTTGAAAACTAAAAATTCAATCATTGTACTTTAAATATATGCAAATCATTTTAAGAAATGAAGAGAAAATGAACTTAATTTTCAAAAACTAAAAAGCAAAAAACCAAGTGGTTAACAAACAGGATCTTAATTTTTATTAATAATCGTTATTTTTCATTTTGGTTTACTTATTGTTATATTAAATAAGTTATAAATAATCACCTTTAAAATATGATAATAGTTGCAATTCTACCCTTGAAAAATTAAAGGCATAAAACTAAGTGGTTACCAAACGAGGTCTTAGTTTTTATTAATAATCTTTATTTTTCGTTGTTGTTTACTTATTTTTATATTAAATAAATTATAAAAACTACCCTTAAAATAATAGTTGCAATTTCACCCATGAACTTTCATTTTTCAATCCAAATTTTTAGGTCCGTAAAAATGGGACCCAATCCCTTATCTTAAAGAAAAAGAAAAAATGTCAGCTTGATGTGACGCATAATAGTTTAAATCATATAAAAAAATGAAAACAATAAGAATAATAATAAGAAGTTTCTCCAACACTCTCTTTAATTTTAGAACCATCAAAATTTGTTAGTGATAAATAAGAGGACAAATCTCAAAAATCACCCTTAAATGTATGGTAAAAGTTGCAATTATACCTTAAATCTTTCAATTATAAAAATTGAGTCTAAACTTATATAAGTGTTAAAATTAGACTCTTAAACTTTCATAATTATAAAATTATAACCAAACAAATATTTAATGGTAAAATTTCAACATTCAAATTTATACCGTTATAAACAAATTTGTACAAAATTTGATAAATACATTTATATTCTATTTGATAACTATTTGGTTTTTTGTTTTTGTTTTTGAAAATTAGGTCTATTTCATCCACATTTCTTACAATGATTGACATATTTTTTTAATACAATTATTGAATTCTTAGCCAAAATCCAAAAACAAAAACAACTTTTTTAAAGCTATTTTTTTTAGTTCTCAAAATTTGACTTGGTTTGTTAAACCATTGATGAAAAGTAGATAAGAAAGAAACAAATTTGGAGATGGAAATAATGTCCATATACTTAATTTTAAATAATGTGAGATCCCAAGTTCAAGTCAATTTGAATTATTTATCTTAAACTATTTTGGCTATGTATCCATTTAATTTTAAATTTTGGGTCCCCCCCCCCCTTTCTCACTCTCGTGCAGACACTTCGCAAGGTCACCTTGCAACTACTCCCCCTCAGACACCCTCGTTTGTTGTCGGTCTGGCCACCTCGCCATTCCAACCACGCCAGTTCTTTGTTGATCGTCATTCATGATCGTTGCTATCACATCCAAGGATAGATTTTCTTCTTTCGTTTTGTTCCTCACACAACTTTGTCTAAGTCTCTCTAAGAGTATATATGAGAAGGTTAGACTTTCTTCTACGATTTACAGTCACTTATCGGAATAGATGAGATTATTGTGACGATTTGCAGAGATTTGTTGTTGTAGGTGGCTTGAGAAGTGAAGGTTTGTTGTTGGCAGCTGAATAGACTTTTGTTTTTGTCTTCATGCTTCCGATGTGTGTGGTTTTTGGCTTAAAAAAATCGAAATCCCTAATTTTAATTTGAAGAAGACTGTTTGGTATTTTGAATGCACTCCTCGGATTGTGTATCAATCATATCAAATAAGCTTTGATTTGATTGTTGGCAGTGTATCGATTTCCATGTATTTGGTTTAGTTATAGGGTATTTTGGTGTTTTTCGAATTGTTTAGAAACTCCTCAAATTAAATTCTTGAATATTGGATATTTTAATTCAAGCGATGGTATTTTTTACAATTTTCCACTTTTATTTATTTTTTATTATTTTTCTAATTTTGCCATTTTAACAATTAAATAAATTTTTTTGCTATTAGTCCAAAATAAACCTTTAATTTTCCTATTTATCTGGTCAGCCCTACAAATTATCTGGTTTTTGGTGTAGATGTTTCCCAAATTGGGCTATTTCCTTGGCCTAAAATGTTGTAAGATTGCCAATTGACCTTGAGGCTTAATAAGAAGTATTTCTTGGGGAAAAAAAAGGAGAGAGAAAACACTGAGAGAGAGAGACAAAACGAATTTAATTTCATAAAAAAATTAATTTGTAATATCATTTTGGTTAAACTAATTTTTTTAAAAGTGAATTCAAACATTAACAATAATGCTCTGTTTTCACTATCTTTGTCTCATCCTATCTGTCTCTTTCTCTCTCAAACAGACTTCTCCAAATTCCTCACTTCCACTCTCTTGTATCACAAAAAAATGGATTTTGTTCGGTTGTTTCTGGGAATTCCACCTTGACCGATTAGAGACGGATTGAAATTGGACGATGATGAAGAAGAATCACGCAACGAAATCCCGTATTTGAGAATGTAATAGTAACTACCCTTTCGATATGATTTTTGTAATTTGTCCTAAATAATATTTTCAGAAAATGATTTAAAACACATGCATGGAATGCATTAATGTACGAAATAGAAAATGAATTATCTTTTGATGGAGACCACCAGAATTGGGCTCAACATTTGATGAATCTCAAATTTCGTCCACTGACTTGCAAGTTTCTAACTCAAGAACCTCAAATTTCCTTCTAATGCTCGGCGGTAGAAGCCCCGTCGTGTCGTACCGATAGCTCTCCACCAGTGAATCGGTGGACGTCTCAATTCTGGTGTATTCTATTAGAGTTTTCATATAGTTACAATTCCGATAGACTCTGTTAAGGTTTTATTCTTATTGATCCGGTGAATTCTGTATCGACAACGCATCTTATTTTTCTTATGTTCTTTTTTTTTTTCTTCTCATGTGTTTTAAACCATTGAGGCATCACATTAGGTTGACAAGAGTATTTTCTTCTCATGTCTTTAACGTTAGTTTTGGGCCCAATTTTCACCAACATAAAAATTTAGGGGTTGAAATTGCAACTATTATCACACTTTGGTAGATTCTGTCATTTTCTCTTTTATTTTTTATTTTTTATTTTTTTTATTGTATTATCTCTTTTTTTTTTTTTTTTTTTTTATGTTACTTGTAATTTATTAGTGCATATTGGTAATTAAAAAGGTAAGAAATAAAACAAAATATAGAACGGTAAACGTGAAATAAAAAATTATTTATCAAAACTTAAAAGATAAAACAAGTTTTAAAAAAAATGTTATTTTCTTAATTTTCGTAAACTTGGCATCATTTTTTAAAACTCATAAAAAATAGGTAATAAAGCAAAGTAGGTGGAAGTAGAATCTATAATTCCAAATTTCAAAAAGTACAAAAAGAAAAATTAAGATCTCATTTGCTTACCATTTGGTTTTTTATTTTGAAAAATTCAGTCTATAAATACTTCTTCCAACTATAAATTTCTTAATTTATTATCTATTTTTTACCAATATTATCGAAAATGAAGCCAAAATTTTAAAAGAAAAAAAAAATTAAGAACTTGCTTTTGTTTTTAAAATTTGGCTAAAAATTCAAGTCGTATATATATGAAAGATGCAAATCATGGTAAGAAATTGAGAGAAAATATGCTTAACTTTTAAAAACTAAAAACTAAAAACGAAATGATTACCAAATGAGATCTGAATGATAATGAAACATATCTACTTGTTTAAAAAAGAATTTACAAATAAAAAATATGATATCATAATCCAGTATTATTGTTTATTTTATTTTAAAACAGAGTGAGACAAAACACAATGATTTAATTATTTGAAAACAATAGAATTTCAGATAGAATGCAAATACGTTAATTAAAATGAAATGTACCAATATTTTTGCTTGTTTTATTTCTAAGATGTACAAAATAATGGAATGTAATAGTGAAAGGGAAAAAAAAAGACAAAAAGAGATGAAAATAAGGAAGTGGAAGGAAAGGTGAGCATCCAAATGGGTGTAGAAACATTAACAAATTTTAAGCTAGAATTGTCACATGACAATCATTAAACAAATGAGGAATGGTAACTTTCCTACTACAATGGGATTAGAAATTAAACCTAATTTACTGTAGGACTAGAAATTAAACCTAATTTCTTTTTAGCACATTTAGGAGGTAGAGTTATTATAATAGTTCGTGGATTTTAATAGTTTCGGTTTGAATGTAAAATATTTTAGGGTACGTTTGAACTAACTGAAGAAAAAAACATTCTTCAAAAAATTCATTTTTATTTAAATATTTTTGATAAAAGTTGTTGAACTTTTTCAAATGTATATTAATTAGTTTTTATCAAATGTGTTTAAATAAAAATAATTTTTTTGAAAAACATTTTTTTTCACGTCAATCCAAATGGGTCCATAGTCTAGTTTATTAAGTCTATCTATGAGGTGCTAATTTGTTTAAAATGGAGTTCTAAAGCATGAGTTTAGGCTAATTTTTTCTTTCTATCTTTTTTTTTTTTTTTTTTTGGGTATTATACAACTAATGGTATATAAATAAGGCAATTATTTTAAATTAACTCATTTTCCTATATAGGAAAACAACCCTTAAATAACATATTTTCAAATAGAAATAAAATTATTTGTTTAACATGTCATATATATATATATATTTTACATTAAGAAAAGAGAACTTGAATTTAGGACATGCTTAGATTGCCTAAAAAATGTTTTTCAAAAAGTCATTTTCATTTGTACACTTTTTATAAAAACTATTAAAAATTAAAACACTCATATATTTTGTTAAATATTCTAAAAAATGTTTCTATACACAAATTTATTTGGTTGTCTATACATTCAAAGTATTTCTATTAATGTCAAATTAATATAAAAGAAGATTATTAAAGACTATTGAACAAATAATTTCAATTTGTATTAAAAAAGACTTTCATAGCTAGATTGAGCTTTTTTTTTTCCCTTTTTTTTAGTATATAATTGATCAAATTGGTCATTAGATTTAGTCATTGGAGATGATGTCACATCACCATATTGGGCCATTAATTTAGTTAAATACCACAACTACTTTTACCTCATTTTATCTAGAAAATTTAACTTTGAAAATAGTTTATTTAAATTAACACTAATTCTATTCTTAATAAATGGAGATAACAATTAAAGATAAAATTTAAAATATGATTCATGGAATGGAATAATAAATTCAACATGTTGTTATTAACTTCCTCCATGAGCTCAATTAATTCTCCTGTTTAGAACTAAAACCTAATATTTTTATATGACTTTTAAAGACGAGCAAGACAATACAAATTTTTTGTTAATTACTCTAAAAGTATTCCCAATTTATAATGTTATCATTGACTGCTCCTATTGTCACCCAAGAACTACGTCTCCCTTTAAAAGTAATTAATAATTTCCATTATAAAAATTAATAGTCATGCATGTGTTGTTCTAATCTAAATTCTACCAACTTGAGTTAAAACTTAAATCAATAGAACAATTAACATTTGATCAAAAGATTAAAAAAATTAAGCACACAAACACATGAATGAATTATTACATAATATAAATCTTTTAATTAAATCAAGAATAAAATTAATTACTAAAAATTAAATACAAACATGCAATTTCTTAGACTAAGAAGGTAAATGTATTTAAAAGGCCATTTCGAACTTAGATAAGTCTCATGCTCAGAGTTAAAACCTAACATTCCTGAATGATTTTTAAAAACTAAGCAAGACATCAAACAATTAATTAAACAATCACATAGATAGTGAGAGCAAATTTACCCCAACTGTCAATAAGTTTAACACAAAGGGAGAAAAAGAAATAATATTAACTTGGTCCCGAACATCTACCATTATACTCACAATGATTGGGCATATTATTGTTAGATCAAAATGACCCACAATTAAAAGTATAAAAATTAGAATAGTACATTATTGTGAATAAAGTCACTCAAAATCGCTTTTTAAACATGTTCACAAAATCTATATCCTTGATAACTTTAAAAGTTGGTTCTCTTAGAATCAAGCGGAAAAAAAATTAAAATTTTAGTTATACTCGCAAGAAATTAAGATTGATTTTATAAATGTTGTACCTTTCTCGTCTAATCAAATTTAATCCCCTAATTTTCTAAATTGATTAGTTAAATGCAACCACTTTTTAATTAAATAAATTTTAATAAAAGAAATCACGTCAATATTGATAAGATGACATATATTTTCTATCATTATACAGCAGAATCACAATGTTTATATATTTAATCTTCAATGACAAACTTTGTAACACATCTTGACATATTTAAATTTAAAGTTTCTTAACCTGAAATACACAATTACCAACCATTATTTTAAAAGGACTACAACATACCCAAAATTAATGATCCATTATTTAGGCCATGTAAAGGTCCAAGTTGGAAAGGGTTGGCGTAGGAATAGCAACCAAAGGGTTAAACTTCTTATTGACAATTCCAAATCTCTCTTTGAAATCAAGCACTGAATCCTTCGGCAATTCCCACTCAAATGAATGCAACAAAGATGTCAATATGAACATCAACATCCTCTCAGCCAGTGGGATCCCTGCACATGACCTTTTCCCATATCCAAATGGGCAGAACTCCATGGCACTGTCACCAATAAATTCATCATTTTCAGCACAATTATTTAAGAACCTTTCTGGCATAAAATTTAAGGGGTTGTTCCAAGCTTTAGAATCTCTTTGAATGGCCCAAATATTAAAATAGATGGTTGAATCCGTTGGGATGGAGTACCCTCCAAAAGTGGTTGTAGACGTAAGAATACGAGGTACTAAAAAAAATATAGGTGGGTGTAAACGAAGTGTCTCTTTAATCACTGCATTTAAATAGCATAATTTGGAGAAGTGAAATTCTTCTGCTACTGCATTTAAACCTATCACTTCCTTTAGTTCTTCTTTCACTTTCTTCATTGTGTTTGGATGTTGCATTAGCTCTGCCATTGCCCACTCAATCGTAGTCGCTGTTGTTTCCGTTCCACCAATCACAATATCCTAGCGAAGAAAACAAATATCAAAGTTCGAAGCAACTAGTTAAAAGATATAAATCTTTGACGAAAGGTCAGATGAACGAAAACCTCATCCAACCTATTGTATCAACAAAGATCTCATACTTGTTCTATTATTCATTTTTACATATATAACATTTCTTTTAAAACTATAAATACTTTAATACTTTACACTTTTGGTACTTGAGTTTTCAATATCGATACTTTTGGTTATTGAGATTTAAATTTAGGTTTTATTTAATTTTTGAGATTTAAATTAATATGTTTGGTCTTAATTTTTGAAGTATGAAATTGATATCTACAAATAGAGTTGACCATTAATTGTCGTATGATGATATAGCAAATGATATATGTAGACTAGATAAGTGTTATTTTTAAAATGAGTTGAATTTTAATTTTTATTTATTCCTTTTATGTTTAGAGATTGCTAGAAATTAGTTTCAAACTTTATGTAGCAATAGCTAACCAAATTTTAATCGTGAGAGATTAAAAATGTCATCAACTAGAAGTTAAATTCAAAGGTTAAGGACAAAAATATTAATTTTTAGGTAAAAGTGATTGGTAAAAGATTAATGCTTGACCTCTTGCTGAATAATTAGCCATATTTAGGTATACATTCCGGGCTACAACCATCTTTTTTAAGCTCCATTCCACCTAGATAGAATAAAATACTAAAAAAACTAAAAAAAATTTAAGGAAAAGAAGAAAGAAGAGTTAGTCATATGATATATTATAGTTACATTGCACAATTAAGTAAGTGCAACCTAGAATACACCAAAATAATTTTCTTCAATAATTTTTTTAGGGAGCTATATTTGGGTGAATATAAGGTTGCACCATTTTTGGTGACCCGCCTAGTTGTCTAACATATAGTAGAAAAGAACTCCAAAATATTTTTTAAAAAGAAGAAAGATTAGTTTTCCTGTGATAAATTCAATTTGGGACAATTGCATGGGTCGAAAAAAATGGATGCAACCGACAATTGTAGGCTGAGTATTTTTCTTTTGAAAAATATTTGGGTGCATCTCGACTTACACTCCATTTTTATACAATCCATCCAAGTGTCCAATCACAACAAACTTTTTTAAAAGAATATTTCTGTTTATTTTTCTCTTTTGTGAATGAAGGGGATAAATACATATGGGTGCATCAAGTATTTCTCTTTTGTTTTTTCTTAAGGAGGTAGGTATTATTTATAAGAGTAATACTTGGGTTTTATACCTTTCACTCTCATCACACAAATAAGTAGGAAAATTATTTCAAATGGTAAAACTATTGAAAATATTTACAAGATATAACAAAATTTTATAACTATCAATGATAAACGTTGATAGACATTGATAGATTAAAGTCTATCAATGACATTGATAGACACTGATAGAAGTTTATTAGTGTCTATCAACGTCTATCATTGATAGTTTTAAAATTTTGTTATATTTTGTTATATTTTAGTTCATTTTTCTATATTTAAAAACAATCCAAATATATATATTTTTTTAAGAAAAGAAGAATTTGTTGTTGGACAAATCATGTTCGGCCAATTTAGTAGACGTACAAAGACAGATAATTTAGATGTAGTTATGTATTTTTGTGTTCATAATTGATTATTTTTTTCCCTAGAAAATCATACCAGTAGCAAGGCTTTGAGTTGGTCATCCGTAATGCACTCTGAACTATCTTCATTGTCCTGAAGCTCCAACAACATCTGCAGATACCCTCCTTTTTCCACACCATTTCCTCCCATCTTCCTCTGCTCTTCAATGGCAGAATTCAGAATCTCATCGCAAGCACGCATCACCTTCTTCGTCCTCTTCGCAATTCCCTGCAAATCAAACCGACCCAGCACCGGAAAAAAATCCGACACGTTCGGAGTTCCAAGCAACACCACAAGTTCATCCATCACTTCCCTAAACTTCACTTCCAAGTCAACCCCATCCTCTCCAATCAGCCGCCCTGAGTCTCCCCACGTCATGGCCATAACCGATTTCAGAGCGGCGAGGAAGCCCACTTTTCTGATTTCTATTTGGGTTCTGGCCGTTTCGAACACGCCTTTGATCACTTTTCTCACCTCTTGTCTTCGAACAGAGTAGGATGCATCGAGGTTTGATTTGCTAAGCATTTTGCGGACGAAGATTTTTCTCAGCTTCTTCCAATCGCCGTCGTCCTGGGTGAACACAATGCCGGAGCCGCCGTAGCTGGAGAGAAAAGCACAAACGGAGGTATCTCGGTTGGGTAAGAGCGCTTCCTGGTGGCGGAAGGCTTCTTTGATGGAATCGGGGGAGGTGAGAACGATGGAGAGCTTGGTTCCAAGACGGAGCTTGAAAACTGGGCCGTAGATGTCGGCCAAATGGGTTAATTTGTGGTGGGGATTGGCTGATAAAAATGGAAGGTAACCGACCAGCGGCAGGCCACGAGGGCCTGGAGGCAAACTGGGACGCCGGAGTTTTGGTCGGAACCAGAAAAGAGCGAAAGTCAGGACAACTAAGAGAATGGAGAATGAAAGTTGTTTGTCTTCATTCGAATCTACAGACCAAAATGAGGTGAGGAAGAAGGAGAATGGAGCTGAGATTGACATTGAAATTACCAACGGGGTTTTGGAAAAATGAATGCTTTGAAGGTTGGGGAAGATCTTAAAACATTAGTAGCCTTTATAGCGTTAGTTTGTATGAAGAGCAATCCACCTATCTTTCTTATATGAAAGAGCGTGTCAAAATTTGAAAAATAAAAAAAGAAAAAAGTACTGCACTAACTATAAATGCACCGAACTAATGTTCTTTGGAAAGTCATATCTTTGTTCTTAGAATTATCCAAAAAAAACTTTTTAACGGAGATAAAGTTGGCTCTTATATACTAATGTTCACTTGGTTAGCCAAGGTGAAATTTTGTTTGCGCTCCACAAAGGAATAAGAATGAGCTTGCAGATGCACCTTAAGAATGTTAGAAAAAGGGAGTGCTGATTTTTTTAAATTACTTTAATCCAACTCAAAGTTGGTGGATCAAACATATCAAACCTAACAACCTAGGCACTTTTTCATGGAGAAAATAAAAACATTTGAGAACACAAAGGATGCATATATGGACCTACCACGTGCTTTTTTGTGCAATCTACCCCACTATAATTGGCATGGAATGGCTAGATATTTTTGCAAACACTAAATGACAAATTAAATATTCAAAATAAATCATTCAAAAAATGTTTATTCGGTAACTATAATGTTTTTTTTTCAAATATTTAATTCAAAAAATAAATCATTTAGGAAGAAATTATAATGTTGGGTAACTATTCAAAATAATTTTTCAAGTGTATTTGAATCTATTTTTTGAAAAGTGTTTAAATAAAAATGAGTTTTTTGAAAAACATTTTTTTGATAAGTCAATCCAAACGGATGCTTAATCACATAAATAACCAATTATTCCCAATGTGGTAAATAAAATTTTAAGGGTCAAAGTAGTTCGACTCAATATTATTGACATGACTTTCGTTTAAAGAGATCGAAGGTTTAATCTCCCAATAAATAATTTTTTTAGAGAAAAATATTAGTAATAGAAAACCATAAATTTGAGAGAGAGAGAGAGTAGAGTTAGGAAAATTTATTGAATGATGAGGCAACATTGTGACAACTCCGTAATATCTATTCGTTATAAATTTAAAATCTTGGAAGGGCTTAAGTTTGCTCATCTTTCTTTGATGGAAAATATTATTGCTTTATCTAATTGTGGTGATTGATATGCTAAACCGCTCGTTGGATCCTTTTCTTGAGGTCTTACATCTGATTGAAGATATTTAGGTGTTTGTGTCTTCTTTCCAACCCATTTGACCCGGTTTGAGCATAGAGACTGGAATCATGTGACCCATATCTTAGTTCGTGCGTGGTTTATCTGCTGTGTTGTATTCGTGGTTGCTTGTCTGATGTTCTAGACTGGTCCATTTCAATTTATAATAATGACATTAATTTAATTTTAAGTTCTATTTTTTCGGTTCACATATCAAATAAAAATTCCAAGCACATTCGGGTAACTTTCCCTAAAACATATCTCGTATAGCTAGAAATAAAAGTCCCATTAAAAAAGAAAACTTAGAAAGAAAGCCAAACTTTTGTTCAACGATTAATGTAGGGTCAAAATTCAAACATCTTTCGTCTCTCATCAGTGTTATAACCCTTTAACTAATTCAACTGTATATATATTAAGAATTGTGGGAACCAAGAATTATCATAAGATAATATTTAAGAGACACTTGGGACGTTATGAGTTGACTTACTAAATATAGAGTTATTTAGTTTATAGAGTTAATTAGTTTATAGAATTAAACAATATGTGTTTAGGGTACATAGTTGTTTAGTTGGAGTTTAGAAAATTTGTGTTTAGAATGTAAAGTTATTTAACATTGAGTTATGAAGTTGGATTGTTCAGGAAAAAGTGTTTTTTTCAAAAAATCATTTTCATTTAAACATTTTTTTTTATACAAAAGGAGTTTAAAATAAAAAATTCTATGCGTTTGGTTACTTTTTCTCGCGAGTGTTTTTATATACAAATGTGTTTTGGTTTCCTATATGTACAAAGTGTTTGCACGAATTAAAGCCATTAAGATGTCACAGTTAGCCTAAGCAAATGTGCAAAGAAGTCTTCCCCACGCAAACCAAAAGTCGATTAACCATACTTTAACAGTTCTCCAAAAATCTTTCTACCAAAAAAAAAAAAAAAAGTAAGGAGCTATTTGGGATGCTGAGTTGAGATAGGATGTCTAAAGTTTATATGTCTGTAGAGTTCATATATCTGTGGAGTTCATATATTTGCGTTTGGGGTACAGAGTTATTTGGTCTGAGTTCATATGTTTGTGTTTGGGGTACAAAGTTTAGTTCATATGTCTGGATATCTGATACAGTTTTTTGAACTCTAAATAATATACTTTTATGATTATTTTTGTTTTCAAACTCTTTTAAGCAATAATTCTATCCATCTTTGTTTGAAGAAAATATGGGTTGTAATTTTTTTCTTTTAATTTTTAAAATTGTTCTTTCTTTCTTTCTTTCTTTCTTGGGCAATGAACAACAATGAACTCAATACATTTCTGGTAGAAATATAGTTAAATAAAATAAGAAACTAAAGCGAAATCAAAACTTTTGATTTTAGCTAATTTTTCTCTATAAATTTCGTATCATCTTCTTCTTTATCTTTTCTTTTCTTATTATTGTTGCTCTATATTTTTACTATGTCATTAACTTTTTAATTAAATCTCCTCCATCATCGTAACTGTCAATGGCATGTCACCACATTTTTTCAACAGTTTCACTTTCATTTCCTCTAAATTTAGAGAAACATCAAAAAATAAATATCTATTTTTCTGAAAAGATATTTAAGATTTTTGGTGGAGTAGTTCAAGAAAGAGAAGAAGATTAAAACACAAAAGATTAAAGTTAGGGTTGGCAATGGGGCTGGGGCGGGGCGAGGGCCATCCCCCGTCTCTTGCCTCGTGGGGGAAATTCTCTCCCATCCCTGCCCCTGTCTCTTATACACATCTAGATGTGTATAAGAGACAGGTCTCCATCCCCGCCCCGTCCTCGGACGGGGCCTCGAATAAATTCCCCGATTTGACTCCATCCCCGGTCAAACTGGGGAATCCCCGGCCGGAACAGGGCGGGTCCTCGTAGGGACCCGTCCCGTCGGGTTTTTTTGCTAACCCTAATTAAAGTGGTCCAAATTTTCAACCTACATCTACACAGCCAGAGAATACCTCGTTGATTCAAAAAAGCAAAAATGAAATATATTATTATAGTTCCCTTGAAAACTCTTTGAGAAAGATATTATATTTATCATAAGGAAATTAAAAAACATTTGAAAACTATCTATTCTTCATCAAAGCTTATTGAAAACCTTTGGGAAATATATTATATTTATCATAGGATTTTAAAAAAGTTTTGAAAATTATAAAACTCTTTATCGAAGGTTGTTGAAAACCTTTGAAAAAGATATTATATTTATCAATTATTTTTAAAAAATCTTTGAAAATTATCCACTAATTATTAAAGGTTATTGAAAACCTTTGAAAAAAACATTATATTTATCAAATGAGTTTAAAAACCTCTAAAAATTATCTACTGTTATCAAAGGTTGTTAAAAGACCTTTGAAAAAGATATCATATTTATCAAAGGAGTTTTAAAAAATTTTGAAAATTATTCACTCTTTATCAAAGGTTACGTTATTGAAAACCTTTGAGAAAGATGTTATATTTATCAAAGAAGTTTAAAAAACCTTTGAAAATTATCTACACTTTATCCAAGGTTATTGAAAACCTTTAAAAAAGATATTATATTTATCAAAGACATTAAAAACCTTTGAAAATTATCTACTCTTTATCAAACGTTATTGAAAATTTTTGAAAAATATATTATATTTACAAAGAATATTAAGAACCTTTGTAAAATATATTATTTTTTTTTATCTTTAAAAAACCTTCGAAAATTATCTACTATTTATTGAATGTTATTAAAAACTTTTGAAAAAAATATTAAATTTATCAAAGAACATTTAAAACCTTTGAAAAATATATTATTCTTTATTAAAGGAGTTTAAATAACCTTCGAAAATATATTATCCTCGGTTGAAAATAATTAATTAACCTTTGATAGTAATATCTATTTTTAAGTTGTTAAATATATATTTTATCAATGACCACCAAATTCTTTAGAAAAATATATGTTATCTTTTATCAAAATCTTCACAAATTCTTTTTTTTCTTCCTTCAATATTTTACTATGATTCTTCTTTTATATTTTGCAATTTCATCTACGTTGTTTTCATCGTTCATCGATGATTTTTAATTTTGGAGAAGCTCGTCATCTCGACTTGATCGGCTAGAAACGAGGATTTGAGGATTTGAGGATTTTTAATTCTTGTGTCCCTATGGAGATAGCTTTGATATTAGCAAACTCTATAGAGATGAGCAATGGCAGCTATTCTGAACAAGTTTTTAGAAAATCGTTTTGAGGATAGTTTTCAAAAAGGGATAGTAGAGATGCATAAAAAATTTGTTTTTAGTTGATCGATTGTAGTTTGATGTTATAAAATTTCAATAGTCTTTTGGTATACTTTTATGATATATAAGTTTACTTCCATCCATGTCATTGTCTATTTTTTCTATTATATTCTTATACTTTGTAATCCATGGTACTACAGGTAGATGAATTAGTAAAAACAACTTTCTGAGATTTGTCAATAAATGTGCTAAAAGGTTTTGTAAGAGAATTTTCGAAGGATATACAATTGTTGATAAATAAGTTTTTAAAGGTTTTTAAATTTTTGAAAATAACATGATAAGCCTTTAAAAATAATGAAAACCTTCGACAAAGACACTTGATAATAGATAATTATCGATAAATAATTTGACAATTATCGAAAATATATGACTTTTGAAGAATAATAATTTTCGAACGTTAATCAACCTTTGAAAAATAATTCTTTTCAAAGGTTAGTAAACCTTTGAAAAAAAAATTTCGACGGGATCTATTTTGACACTTTTCAATGGTCGAGCTAACCTTTTAAAAAAATGTATCGAATGTTTATTAAATATTTTTTTTTTAAGTTTTGACCTTCCAAAAAAGGTCCATTTTCGTATAGTGATCTTGTTGTCCTCTGATTTTTGAAGATTTTAATCTCAGTTATGTGGATAGATGACTCAAATTAAGCACCTCGTGTACCTTTGAAGAGATCGAATGAATAGCAGTCACATGTTGGGGTTTGTGGAATGATCAAAATAAGCTTATTAATGGTGATCCTATTCCTAACACTACTGTTCCGGCAAATTGGATACAATATTATTTTAAGGAATTTGCCTCTATTAAATCACTTCAAATCCTGGTAACAACTTGAATAGAGTTGCAGATTCCGAGTTTCTATCATCATGGTCTCCTCCTTTGAATGATTTTATAAAAATAAATGTTGATGCTACATGGAAACAAAGTCCTTCTACAGGACTGAGGATTATTTGTAGAGATTCAAGGGTTGATATCAAAGCTTGAGATATGAAGTACTTTATTCCAAATGCTCCTTCGGTTGAAATTAAAGCTATTTTGGAGGGTATTCCTCTTCAAAATTCGCCGGAATTTTCCAAAGTAATTGTGGAATCAGACTATCTTGAAGTTGTCAATTTATTTAACAGGAGAGATTGAGTGTTTAATCATGAAGAAACGTGTTTGTGAACTTGAGTTGCTGATGTTGAAGTTGATTTGATGTTATGTGGTTTAATCTCTAATACTTGATCCTCTGATTCTCTCTAGACTCTTCCGTGATCAGCTTTAGGAGTCAAAATCAAGAAGTCTTTTGATTGTAGAGAATTCCCTTTAAGCTCTTAGAGTGTAGAATTGCTGACCCTTGAAATGAATAGGACTCTTTGATGAGCTTCGTGGGCTTGGGTCTGGTTAGCCCATGGGTTTGGGCTTGGTTGGTCAATGAGTTTGGTCTTTAGGCTCAATTAATTGGATTTAGGTTAGATTTGATATTTGGGTCAAATTTGACCTATTTCTAGGCTTAGTTGGACTTGGACCCAAATAATAATATCAAATTGGGCAAATTAATTTTATCTGATTCAAAGGTTATGGTAAGCCATCGAAATTTGTCTTCAATTTCAATTTGGGACATATATCAACTCCTAATTGAGCCTAAATTTAATAATTTGGAATTTCGTCATTAATTTAGTAAATGACTTGGCAACTTGTGATTAGTCCAAAATTTCTCATTCAATACGGAGATCTTTTGCAATTCCTCTAAGTTCGTCTCTATTTCTTTTCTATATGTTGGCAGAAAACTGATTATTGTAGCACATGAAGGAACTAAAAGGGCTAGGTGTTACAAACTAGAGAAATTGGAGAAAAATGTAAAATTTAGAGGTCCTTTGGATTTATGTCAAAGATCGAAAATAATGAGATTTTTGGCAAAACATGTGTCACTCACATGATGTCCACTTTTATAATACCGAATTTGCCTCTAGTATGGTCAGACAACAACATTTTCAAATTAGTGTAATTATTATAGCGTGCATCAATTCTGAATAGAAATACAATGCAAATGGAAAGTGTGTATTAATTATAAATAGAAATACAGTGTAATTACTATCACATGTATCAATTATGAGATTCAAACTATGGATTCAAGAGAAAAAGGCGGTGCATCTTTTGGCCAATTTGAATTTCGAATTGGCAGTTTAATATCACATTTGATTTGATATAACCATTTTTGAAATTTATTAAAAATGAATCAATTTCTAATTTGTATAACTCCATTTTGAGTTTAGTTTATACTAGATCTTCAAATTTTACATTATCTTATAATTTTTTTTATTATTTTAAATTCGGATGAATATATTTGATTCCAACTAAGATTTTATTCATTATTTTATACATATTATCATCAAACAACGGTATATTTCATTCAAATTTTCTCTTTTCAGTTTTTTATCACGTTTTATCACTTATCATCTTATTATATTATTACATCATTTAAATTTTTTTTTATATACACTTTGTTTTATCATTATCTTAAAAAAGTCGGTCTTTTCTACAAACAAGCAAGTAGTCACTGTTTAAATCTTTCTATTTTTGCTATGACTCTACAACGAGTAAGGATTCTTTTCGATGATAGATGGGATGAAAGTTCACACTATCATGATTATCATGTTTTTTAGACTTATATTCCATTAGGTTCATTGTGTTCCAACAATTTGTTGATTATATTTAAGGTAAGTTTTTTCTGTCTTTCAATCTCTCTGTATCTCATTTGACCTTGTACGAGGATGGTTCCAACAATTCAAATCTTATATGAATGGTTGAAGATAAGGATGTTTTGTGGTTGATGTTAGTTCTTTTGAGATCCCCTAAAAATGATTTATGTGTAGTCGTTGATACCGTATCGTCTGGTACTTCTGAAAATACAGTGTATTTCAATAATGAGTTAGTAGAAACAAACAAAACTCTTCCTCATTTTTTCCCTTAATGTAAATTTAAATTTATTTTT
This sequence comes from Benincasa hispida, assembly GCF_009727055.1. Taxonomy (NCBI): domain Eukaryota; kingdom Viridiplantae; phylum Streptophyta; class Magnoliopsida; order Cucurbitales; family Cucurbitaceae; genus Benincasa; species Benincasa hispida. Next base: position 12,929,878 of record NC_052360.1, on the reverse strand, counting down.
TTATTATCAAATTTGATTTTAATGTACTAATTTATCTTTATTTTATTGCTCTCTACTAGTTCTGTGGTTCCTACTAATACATTGTATTTGAATAATAAAGCATAAACAAATTCTTCTCCCCTCTGAGCACATTAATCATTGAAAATTAGTTTATTTTATTTTGATGAGGTCCAACATATGTTTCAAACACAGTATAACATATATTTCATTAAAAAAAAAAAAAAAAACTATATTTCACATGACTTTATCAAGACAATGTATGTGAGATCCCAAGTTCAAGTCAATTTGAATTATTTATCTTAAACTATTTTAGCTATGTATCCATCTCTCACTCTCACGCAGACACTTCCCAAGGTCACCTCGCAACAAACGCCCTCGTTTGCTGTCGGTCTAGCCACCCCGCCATTCCAACCATGCCAGTTCTTTGTTGATCGTCGTTCGTGATCGTTACTGTCGCATCCAAGGATGGATTTTTCTTCTTCCGTTTTGTTCCTTTCACAACTTTGTCTCAGTCTCTCTCAGATTATATATGAGAAGGTTAGACTTTCTTCTACGATTTACAGTCACTTACCGGTATAGATGAGATTATTGTGACGATTTGCAAAGATTTGTTGTTGTATGTGACTTGAGAAGTGAAGGTTTATGGTTGGGCAGCCGAATAGACTTTTGTTTTTGTCTTCATACTTCTAATGTATGTGACTTTTGGTTTAGAAAAATCGAAATCCCTAATTTTAATTTGAAGAAGACTCTTTGGTATTTTGAATGCACTCCTCGGATTGTGTATCAATCATATCAAATAGGCTTTGATTTGATTGTTGACAGTGCATCGATTTCCATGTATTTGATTTAGTTATAGGATATTTTGTTGTTTTTCGAATTGTTTAGAAACTCCTCAAATTGAATTCTTGAACATTGGATGTTTTAATTTAAGCGATCGTATTTTTTACAATTTCCTACTTTTATTTTTTAATTATTTTTTCAATTTGGCCATTTTAACAATTAAATAAATTTTTTGTTATTAGTCCAAAATAAACCTTTAATTTTCCTATTTATCTGGTCAGCCCTACAAACTATCTGGTTTTTGATGTAGATGTTTCCTAAATTGGGCTATTTCCTTGGCCCAAAATGTTGTAAGATTGCCAATTGACCTTGAGGCTTAATACGAAGTATTTCTTGAAAAAAAAAAAATGAAAAATGAAAGAAAGAAAGAGAGAAAACACTGAGAGAGAGAGAGACCGAACGAATTTAATTTCATAAAAAAATTAATTTGTAATATCATTTTAGTTAAACTATTTTTTTTTAAGTGAATTCAAACATTAACAATAATGCTCTGTTTTCACTATCTTTGTCTCATCCTATCTGTCTCTTTCTCTCTCTAACAAACTTCTCCGAATTCCTCACTTCCACTCTCTTGCATCACAAAAAAAATGGATTTTGTTCGGTTGTTTCTGGGAATTCCACCTTGACCGATTAGAGACGGATTGAAATTGGACGATGATGAAGAAGAATTACACAACGAAATCCCGTATTTGAGAGTGTAATAGTAAATACTACCTTTCGATATGGTTTTTGCAATTTGCCCTAAATAATATTTTCAGAAAAGGATATAAACCACATGCATGGAATGCATTAATGTACGAAATAGAAAATGAATTATCTTTTGATGGAGACCACCAGAATTGGGCTCAACATTCGATGAATCTCAAATTCCATCCACTAACTTGCCAGCTTCTAGCTCAACAACCACAAATTTCCTTCTGATGCTTGGCGGTATAAGCCCCATCGTGTCGTACCGATAGCTCTCCCCTAGTGAATTGGTGGACGTCTCAATTCTGGTGGACTCCATTAGAGTTTTCATATAGTTACAATTCCGATAGACTCTGTTAAGGTTTTATTCTTATTATTCCGGTGAATTCTGTATCGACAACGCATCTTATTTTTCTTATATTTTTTTTTTCTCTCATGTGTTTTAAACCATTGAGGCGTCACATCAGGTTGACAAGAATATTTTTTCTCATGTCCTTAATGTTAGTTTTGTGCCCAATTTTCACCAACATAAAAATTTAGGGGTTGAAATTGCAACTATTATCATACTTTGGTAGATTCTATAATTTTCTCTTTTATTTTTTATTTATTAGAAAATTTGTACGGATGGCCCAATTTTTGGGTCCAAAATGTCAAATGACCCATTTTTTAAAAAATAATGTCAATTGACCCTCTGCTGACATCATCGCTATACCAAATTACGTAAATTACCCTTACACCAGCCTTCTGAGGTAAATCTCGCTCTCATCTGATTAAACACTCTCGCTCTCGCTTGAAATTCCCTAGTTTGATGTGATTGCTCGTCAGTATATGAATGATTTGACAATTTTCATGATGGACGCCTCAAATCAAATCAATAATATCTAAACACAATACAATGATGATTTCTTTAAACTCTAAACTCCATTTCAAAGGTGATTACTTCTCTGATTTTCGACAGTGTTTTGTTGAACGGAGATTTTTCGAACGGGGATTTCCGAGACAAGACTTTTTCAGAACGGAACAGCTTTTTCAGAAAAGATGTTTCATTATTTTGAGTCTGTTTAATTATTTTTGCTGTGTTATTTCTAGACAGGTAACATTACGAAATTTTGTATTGGGAGAGAGTAAAAAAGAGCAAGAGTAAGAGAGAGAGCAAGAGTAAGAGAGAGCGAGATTAAGAGAGAGTGAGATTACGAGATAGAGCGAGATTACGAGAGAGAGAGAGAGATTTCGAGGGAGAGCGAGATTGAGAGCGAGAGTACATTTCAATTGCTTGTACAACTTAATGACAAATGTTCTCTTGCTTTGTAGGATGACAGAAAAGTGTCTACTTATTCGATATGGAGGTGATTGGGATGAGAATGAAAGTTCGTATATTGGGGGACAGTTGACCGGAATCATTGTGCCTCATAAATTGAAGTATGAAGAACTTAAATCTCACATTTACAGGGTTACAAATATCAGTTCTTTAGAGTTTAATCTTATACTGAAAGTTAAATATAAGCTTGAATTTGAAGGCCCTCCACAATGCATAATGAAGGATGATGATGTTCGCTTCCTTCTTTTGCGAGAAGAGCTTAGTAGACTTTAGATAGCTATAACGTTGAAATCTAATCAGGACGAAAAAATTGGAATGGGGTTTGGAAATGTGAGTTATGATGATACGACTATGGACAGACAATACGAGGAATCATACCAGTTTCGTCAAGAAGAGGATGATATTCCATTGTATACCAACACTGTACCATCAACATTCGATTATATGAATTATGGTCTTTTAGTAGATGTGAATGAGCAACCAGCAGGATTGAATGAAATGGATCGTGATCATGGAGGTGCGTCATTCTACAGCAGCTTCAGTGGTTCCACCATCTGTGTCTTCAAATCATAGGACAGAATTGATTATGTCTGGCACCTCTTCATCTGGGACAGAGGACGTTAAAGTTAGTAAATTATTTTTTAGCAAAAAGGACTTGAAAATGAGATTATCTATTTTGTCCATCAACAAAAATTTTGAATTTAAGGTCAGAAAATCAACCAAATCTATGTTCACTATCAAATGTATTGAGGAGACATGTAAGTGGAGCCTTCGTGTAGTAAAAATGGAAGGGTCTGATATATTCAAGATCACAAAGTACTGCAGTTCGCATATATGTTCAATTGGAATTCTGAATCACGACCATAGACAAGCAACTGCTACGGTTGTTGGTCAGCTCATTAAAGATAAGTTAACGGGAATAGGACGTATTTATAAACCTTGTCATATCGTTGAGGATATGAGAAGAGATTATGGCGTGAACATAAGTTATGATAAAATGTGGTGTGCAAGGGAAGCCGCGTATGATCTCACTAGAGGTACTCCAGAATACTCATACTCTATACTACATGCTTATGGAGAATCGCCAAAAATAGAGAATCTGGGTACAGTCTTTGAGATCGAACTTGAAGATGAGATGCATTTCAAGTATATGTTTATGGCATTAGGGCCTTGTATTAGAGGTTTCACAAGCTATTGGCCTTGTATTATTGTTGATGGGTCGCACTTGAAAGGAAAATACAAAGGCACCATGTTGGTTGCGGTTTCTATAGACGGGAACAATCAATTATACCCACTAGCATATGCAATAATGGACAATGAAACCGATCGATCATGGAAATGGTTTATGTCAAATTTGAAATGCAGTATCGGAGAACCCGATAATCTGGGGTTTGTATCTGATCGAATGGTATCTATCGGCAATGTTATTCGTGCATTTTTTCCCATGGCATTTCATAGATTGTGCACATGGCATATAGAATAAAATCTAGTTACAAACTTTAAGGATAGCACGGTTGTTGGGATATTTAGAGATGTAGCAAGGGCATTTTACATGACAGAGTTCCAGACAAAATGGGATGAACTCCATAGTTTTCGAGACGGTACTGTCATAAAATATTTGGAAGACATCGGTCTTCAAAGGTGGGCACAGGTTTACCAAATAGAACGAAGATATGATAACATGACATCCAACAATGCAGAGTGTTTCAATTCGTTAACTAAAGAGTATCGACTATTGCCCATAGTATGCTTGATTGAACATGTTAGAGGAATGCTCCAATCGTTGTTCTACGAACGGAGGAATTATTGGGCATCTCGAACAACATTGCACTCTGACTACTATGAAACCTGATTGGCAAGTAAGGCCGATAAGGGCAAACGATATCGGGTGGAGCCTATTGGTTGTTATCGGGTACACGTGCGAGATAATCGATTGGACAGTATTGTCAATCTTCACACGAAGGAATGCACGTGTAAGGAATTCGACTCACTTGGTATCCCGTGTTTACATGCAATTGTTGTTGCCAAGGAATGAAATATACCCATCCATAGTCTTTGTAGTTGATTTTATACAGTGGACTCTCTAATGACTAAGTATGCGGAGCCTATAAATCCACTTGGCCACATATCTGAATGGAAGAGGATATGTAGAAAAGGTTATCCTTCCTCTGAAGTTTGTGCCACAAGCCGGGTGACGGAGAGTGATAAGAATACCATCTAGAGGTGAATTTTGAAGATAAATGAAATATGGTCGGTGTGGGAATTATGGGCATAACTACCAAAATTGTACCGAACTGCTTACAATCGTGCGACGTGCTGAAAATGCCAGAAACCGTGACACAAACACCCCTCATCTAGTTTAGTTTGTAATTAACTTGTAACATTTCATTTGTTATAAATACCATTGATCAGTTTTTCATACGTCATACTTGTAACATACTTCATACTTTTTCATACTTGTAACATACTTCATACTTTTTCATACTTGTAACATACTTCATACTTTTTCATACTTCATACTTGTAACACTTCATACTTCATATTTTCATCTTGTAAACAAAAAACAATAACAAGCTGGAGTATTTCTATAATAGCAATCTTTATACTCTCTCAATCTTCATACTCTCTCCAACTTCATACTCTCTCAATCTTCATACTCTCTCCATCTTCATACACTCTCCATCTTCATACTTTCTCTCTCAATCTTCATACTTGTAACAAAAAACAATAACTTCAGACTCTCTCAATCTTGCTCTCTCTCAAAATCTCGTTCTGTCTCAAAACCTTGGTCTCTCAATCTCACTCTCTCTCAAAATCTCGCTCTCTCAATCTCGCCCTCTCTCAAAATCTCGCTCTCTCAATGTTTGAACTTTGAACCTTGAACCATATAATGTTCTACATACCATTGATACAATGAAAAGAGAAGTAGCTCAATTATGCATGTTCTGATAAAATTATGATATTGAACTTTGAACTTACATAAAAAATACAAGTTCAATTATACAATGAAAAGAGCAGTAGCTTCATTATGCATGTTTTGATAAAATTATGATATTGAACTTTGAACTTTGACTTACATAAAAAATACATGTTTAATTATACAATGAAAAGAGTAGTAGTTCCATTATGCATAAAAAATAAATGTTTTTACATACATAAAAAATACAATAAAAAATACACGTTCTATACACATAAAAATTATGGAGTGTTTGCCGATAGTTGATATGCCAACTACATCCTATATTCATTAATCTTCTCCTGAGTGATTACGGACGGATCAGTACTAGTCACCAGGTGTTTTAGTAATTTGATTACGAAGATGCCACAATCAAGCGACCCGTGTTGTATGTTGACGTTCATAGGTCGCGAGATTTTCCAACGGACTGTGTATAGATCCGACTTTGAACGATCCACGTCACAATAGTGAAGTAGGGATAGTACTGTGACCGTCAATAGCTCTAGCCAATTCACCAGCTTTGTCATTGGTGTGTATGACGAAAGTGAATCGAACACGAATATGTGGCCTCTGTAAATGTCCATTGCAAGGACCATCCAGTGGTCACTGATATTCATCGCCGTATAAACGAAATCCACATCTGCCCATTTGATATCAAATTTACCGGTGACGTAGTCCTTATACGTGTCTTCATCTTCCCATGCTAGTGCAGCCTCTAGAAGTGTCTTATTCTTTATTCGTTTAAATACCCCATCACGAGAAGTTAAGAAATGAAATATCAAAATTTACCGTTACACCAATTGGCAAGATGGTGAATTTATGCATGCACATGTTGAGCCAGGTATAAAATTTTTCTTTCATAAAATAAAATAAAGTATTTATGGTCAGCATGAAAAATTACTATGTCAGTAAAAGTACAAGATAGCCAACATGTAAAGAAGTCAAGACGAGGAAACTTACACCACACTCGACCAATGAATTCGGGGTAATCAATTCCTTGAAGAATTGCTTGGCGAGTTGTTTAAAGGAGTTCTCTCGAACCTCATTGTCCATATTGTCGTCCGAGATCCAGCCCATCATTTCTGTAAGGATATTGTGTGGAACATCATGTGCTATGTTATATGTGACGATCGCTCTGGATAGTGACGTTGCTATACCTTGGAAAGGATGCTTAACCATACTTTTCTTTTTTACTTGAGTTGGAGGGTATATTTATCAACAGGTTTCCTCTTACGACTAATTCTTCGAGATTCCTACATAAACAGATAACAAAAGATTACTTATCAAGAAATATAAAAATAGAAACAAAGATTACTGATCAATAAATTACTCACCAGTGTAACTTCTTCTGTGGTCGTAATAATCCCAGAAGTGTCGGCCTCTAGGATGTCAGACATGTTAGTCTCTATATGTGGCATGGTGAGTAAGGCAGACATGTTGGGCTTTGTTTGTGGGACGTCGGCCTCTATAGTTCGACGTCAATTGGTGATGTCGTGGTGGTATTAGGCTGTAGAGGGGGGGTAGGAGTAGGTGAAATGGTGGTATCGGGCTGTAGAGGGGGGATGAGAGTGTCAGAGGCAATCGCATTTTGGTATCGGGATCCCAAGATGGGATGGGTGACCTGGTCGTCTCCTCATTCACCGTGAAACCTTTCAATTAGTAAAGTAAAATGATGAGTTCACGAACACGTAAAAACTAAACACATAAGGACATAAAATGATAGTAAATGCAAACCTTGCACATAGACTGCAGCAGTGACAGGATGGCCGACAATTGCCCTTTCATGTCCGTCATATTTTCCTCCATACTGGATACATGACTATCTAAACCCGATACGACCATCCAACCTCGATAGTGAGCTATCAATGGTCTGCAAGTACGAATAAATAGACTTGTTGGGATTGGCTCCCTCTCTGCGGTGAGCAGCACACTCAAGACACTCCTCATCCACAAGTTACTCTCTATGGGAGTCCGCAAGATAGAAATCAAGTTGGTTCAACTCGTTCTCATCGCGTACGTCCCCCATCACATAATGGAACATATCATCACTAGGTGTGTATGTCCCTCCTTCCACCCTTTCATATTTAGCATCCTCGTGCTTAGAATGCTCAGGTTCATCCCCTTCCTCCACCCTGACAACTTCATCATTGTCATCTCCATGATGATCATCACTGTCACTTTCACTTTCAGGACTACCCCCATCACTAGTCGACCTATTGCCACTTTCAGAACTATCATCATTCGCGCCTAGATCAAATAGGTCGTCTGTCTACTGGGGTATCCCGAAACTCCCTCTCAGTATCTGACATGACAATACCCTCTTTAACCTTTATCTGCATTAACAACTCAGTAAATTGGTTAGTGTCAATTTAACAACCAGATAAACATATTATGCATAGAGTAAACGTACATTGTGAGTACTTGGAAGGACACTGAGTGGGAGCATGACCATCGTAATATGCGGGGTAAAGCCACCTTGCTCCTTCGCTCTACAATGTTCCCAGTTATCGATGAAGCTAGGATCTCTTACGTCCATACCTAAATAAAATTTAAAATATATTAAGAATAATAGTAATGTTAAATCAAACAACACGATTATTATGTTAAACAAATTTACCTGGAACGCTTGTGGAAATCCACGTAAATAGTACTTCACAACGTAATTTTTATTTCCTTTGACCTTCGTCTTGTATAGACTGCTCTTATCATTCAATGTAGTCTTTAGGGCATCCAATGTCCTCTCCCAAATTATGCAATCTATCCAAGTATCCAATCACAACAAACTTTTTTAAAAAAATATTTCTGTTTATTTATTTTTTTTTTTTGTGAATGAAGGGGATAAATACATATGGGTGCATCAAGTATTTCTCTTTTGTTTTTTTGTTTGTTTTTCTTAAGGAGGTAGGTATTATTTATAAGAGTAATACTTGGGTTTTATACATTTCACTCTCATCACACAAATATATAAGGAAATTATTTCAAAAGGTAAAACTGTTGAAAATATTTACAAGATATAACAAAATTTTATAACTATCAATGATAGACGTTGATAGACACCGATAGACTAAGGTCTATTAGTGATATTGATAGACACTGATAGAAGACTATTAGTGTCTATCAACGTCTATCATTGATAGTTTTAAAATTTTGCTATATTTTATAAATATAATATTTTAAACTTAGCTCGTGCGTGGTTTATCTGTTGTGTTGTATTCGTGGTTGTTTGTCTGATGTTCTAGACTGGTCCATTTCTATTTATAATAATGACATTAATTTAATTTAAGTTCTATGTTTTTCGGTTCATATATCAAATAAAAATTCCAAGCACATTCGGGTAACTTTCCCTAAAAAATATCTCGTATAGCTAGAAATAAATGTCCCATTAAAAAGGAAAACTTAGAAAGAAAGCCAAACTTTTGTTCAACGATTAATGTAGGGTCAAAATTCAAACATCTTTCATCTCTCATCAGTGTTATAACCCTTTAACTAATTCAACTGTATATATATTAAAAATTGTGGGAACCAAGAATTATCATAAGATACTATTTAAGAGACACAGAGACACTTGGGACGTTATGAATTGACTTACTAAATGTAGAGTTATTTAGTTTAGAGAGTTAATTAGTTTATAGAGTTAAATAATATATGTCTAGGGTATATAGTTGCTTAGTTGGAGTTTAGAAAATTTGTATTTGGAATGTAAAGTTGTTTAACCTTGAGCTACGAAGGATCTATTTGGAATGCATAGGAAAAAAAGTGTTTTTTCAAAAAATCATTTTCATTTAAACATTTTTTTTTTATATAAAATGAGCTTAAAATAAAAATATTTATGCATTTGGTTACTTTTTCTCGTGAGTATTTTTATATACAAGTGTGTTTTGATTTCCTATATATATAAAGTGTTTGCACGAATTAAAGCCAGTGAGATGTCACAGTTAGCCTAAGCAAATGTGCAAAGAAAGTCTTCTCCACACAAACCAAATGTCTATTAACCATTCTTTAAAGTTCTCCAAAAATCTTTATACCTATTTTTGGTATAAAGATTTTTGGTGGAGTAGTTTGAGAAAGAGAAGAAGATTAAAACACACGAGATTAAAGTGGTCTAATTTTTCGGCCTACATATACTGTGTAAGACAGCCAGAGAGTACCTCGTTGATTCAAAAAAGCAAAAATGAAAGGTATTATTACAGTTCCCTTTCCCCCCTTTTTCATATATAAAAATACAATCTCTCAAACTCGCAACCTTTTTACCCCATAACTATGATATTGTAGGTAATAATCGCATCTTCGTTGAAAATCCACATTATATGTATGAGGGCTGTAATTCTATTTTTTGTTACCTCCCTCCTAAAATTTAGGGTTTGATTATAATATATATACACACACATATATATTTGTTGAAAAAAAAAAGAAGAAAAATTATTAGCTCTCTGCACGACCCCATTCTCTCCCTCACGATTCTGCTCATCCACAACTCTCGACATTTCATTCTCCTCAAATTGCACGACTGTCGTTCGTCACATTTGCACTGCCACCATCGTGGGTCATCTGCATGTTTGGGACTATTGCCAAATTTTAACATTGATAATAGACACGAATGTTAAGTTGTGTTGAATCAAAGTTTACTAGAAAGTCATTTACATCTATGGAAAGAAGTAATGAATTGCTTGATTTAATCCACAGTGATGTATGTGACATGAAAAGTACTCCCACAAAAAGTGGTAAGAGATAATTTATCACATTCATCGATGATTATAGTAAATATTGTATGTATATTTATTACATAGTAAAGATGAAACCTTTAATGTTTTTAAAACATATAAGGCAAAGTTGAAAATCAATTTGAGAAGAAAGTAAAAGTGCTTAGATCAGATAGAGATGGTGAATATAGATCATCATCACTTTATGAATTTTTTAAAGTTAATAGTATAATCTATCAAACTATAGCACCTTATGCACCACAAAAAAATGGTGTAGTTGAAAGAAAGAACCGAACTTTAAAGGACATGGTTAATTGCATGTTAAATAGTTCAAGTTTACCTCACAATTTGTGGAGGAAAGGGGGGAAGCTTTGCTGACAGCAAATTTTATATTAAACAAAATTTCACATAAGAAGACTAATAAGTTGCTTTATGAAGTGTGGAATGGAAAGTTACCCTCATATAAAATGCTGAAAGTGTGGGGTTGTTTAGCAAAGGTACAAGTTTCTTTACCAAAAGGCCCAAACTTGGGCCTATGAAAATTGCCCGTGTCTTCACAAGTTATGCAACGAATAATGCATCTTTTAGGTGTTGGAACATACCATCACGCAGCGAAAGTGACTAGAATCCATAAGCACTCTAATTCATTAATTTTGGCAGGAATGAAAGCATGCTGCAACAAAAATAAATGAGTTTCATGACATACCTTTGAAGAACTTCCTCAAAGCTTGAATCCAGATGCTAATCTCCTCTGAATCTCCTCTGACCTACTATCTCTTGGTGCTCTAAATTGAGTAGTGTGACTCAAAATAAGCTTGAATTAAAGAAATTCTAACGATTTTTTAAGAAAAATTTGATCGGTTGCATTACTTCAAAATCACTCCAATGTCTTCAATATTTGCAGACATTCATACAAAGAGATTTGCTGGAGTTAATGAAGCTTGAGAAGTGCATTGTTATTGAGCTATTTGATGAAGACAAATGGAAAATGCTTATTTTCCATTTTGTGTTTTTCCTTTCTTTTTCAATTTATCAAAATTGATTTCATAAATCAATTTTATAAAATTGAAAATAATATTAATTTTACAAAATTAATTTCATAAATTAATTTTCTTAATAAAATTAATAAATAACTATTTAAAAATTTTAAATAATTATAATTAATTTAATATCAAATATTAAATTAATTTTACACAATTCCATCTTCAAATATTTAAATCACATTTAAATATTATTTCTCCAATTCCATTTAATTCTAATTTGAACATTTCAAATTAATTTATCAAGCTATTCTAGAGCTAATCTATTTACGAGCTAGTAGGGAGACCTCGTGGACCTACAGATCATCGGCTCCAACGATCTGAGATTAATCAGCTAAACTCATTAGACCAAACTAACCCCCATTCATTTAAAGCCCATAGTTGAACTCCCGTCATCGCTGTAGATATATTATGCCCACTCGATATAACCATGATTAGTAAGTTAACCCTTCACAGGTTGTTCGTAATAACGGCTGGGTCGAATTACGGCTGGGTCGTAATCCCGAAATTACCTCTTGTTCCTCAAGTTCCACTGATCCCTTAATGAACAATTGATTTGTGATCCAATCAATAAACCGAATCCCTCTTGGGCCAATGAGAGGGTGAGGCCTCTTGTTCAAGACCCAAAATCAGCACTTAAAAGGAACAACTTTTCTACTAACCCTAACCAGGTAGGAGTGAATTTCGTCTTGCACCCTATGTTCCCAGCTATTCATCCGGTCTTATCTCCAAAATGGGAGACTTATTGAGTAGAGACATTTGGTCTACTCTTACCGTTTGCAGATCAAAGGATAATCCAGAATAAATAGGAGTTCATAGTTAGCTCAGGATTAAGGTCAAGTTACCTAGGTCATCGCTTTGAAATAGTCAGTCTTAAATAGTAAACATCGTTATAAAGTAAGAGTGACTGGTTTCGTGGTCTGATCTTATACAAAACTCATTTGCACAGGACACCCCCACTCCTCATGTCCCAACATGCACAAATTAGGATCACTTCGTATGTAGCACTTTACAACTCTTTGTAACAACTATAGAGTAGGCCACATCCAATAGTGTTACCAGAATAAGGCACCCAATCTTATTCATATACTATAGATCATTTTGACTATTTACTCGAACCTGATGCACTTGTATGTATTCGCATAAAGTTTAAGAACTCATGTAATAGTCAAGAGACTTTAGGTTTATTGGATTTCTAAAAAACAATATATTCAATAACAACTTATTGAATTTTCAGAATAATTTCTATTATCTCAAACCACGAGTTTTAGGACATAAAACCCAACAAACTCCCACTTGGACTAAAACTCCAGTGGTAACTTATATATCCAATATATAAGACTGAGTTTCTGAATTTTATAGAGAAATACAATAAACTAGGGCATCCCATACCCATGGTTTACCATTCGGTATTGATACCATATCCCATACCCGATATTCATTCCATACCCATGGTTTACCATTCGATATTGATACCATATCCCATACCTAATATTTCTCCCGCTTGCCCTATGTTATTAACTTGGTAATTTTAGTCTTACTAGGTGATTTTCAAATGCTTTAGCCGAGAGAATCATTGTAAACATATAAGTATACAATAGGCATTTAATTAAACTACATGGGGAATGCATCTTATTTTCAATAATGACCAGGAAGCACACTTTTTTCCACATTGAGGTACTTTCAACTCTTTGTGTAAGATGTGTCTGACCTATCTCAACAACTTTTGTTAACAATCAGATACTTTTGAATATTTGCAAATGGATTTTAAGAATTTTGACTCTTAACAGAAGTTGCTATGAGATAGAACAAACGTATTTTCTAAGAATGAAAATTTCATTCAAAACAAAAATGTGTACAATATGTTCATTACATGATCACAAAAGCAAATAATTACATCTTCAACAACAAATTCTCCCACTGGTCAAGCTGAGTAAGCGGTCTTCAGGAACTAAATTGCCTGTTTAACTTTCTCTGCTTTCTTCTCTGCAAGATATTTAGGACAATTTCTCTTCCAGTGCCCTTCTTCGTTGTAGTGGAAACCTTTCCCTTTTTCTGCAGCGGTTTTCTTGCTTTTCTTGCCAGCAGGCTTCTTCTTCCCTTTCCCTTTGTCTTTCTTCATTGGAATACTTTTACTCTGCGAAGAGGAGGAAACATCAGGCTTGGAAGATGTTCCTCTCTTCTCAGTAGAAGCAACATTTACTTCTGATTCCAGACCTTTAGTTCTCAACATAGTCTGGAAAGCCTACAACTCATTCAGCAGAGTAGTCAAGTTGTATTCAATTTTATTCATCAATGCATTGGTACGGAATTGCAGAAAAATCTTCGGAAGAGTTTCTAAATAAAACCAACTTGACTTGAATCATCCATAATAGCGCTGTTTTCTTCAACCACATTAAAGTGGACCATCATGTCTAGGACATGTTCACGAACTGAGGTCCCTCTTTCATGCGGCTATTATAAATATATTTGATAGCATCATGCCTCAGGGTAAAGTACGGTTGTCCAAACATCCCTCTTAGAGATTCCATAATCTCTTTGGCAGTACTCATATTCTTATGTTTCTTTGCCAAAACGTCAAATAAGCTAGCGAGAATATAAGCACGGGCTTTGCCATTCGCCTCGATCCATCTATCAAATTCTTCCTAAACAGTTCAGTTGGAATTAGTGCTAGGAATGGGAGGACATTCCTCTTTTCAGACAAATCGCAAATCGTCTATCGTAAGTATGGTGTTCAAATTTGATTTCCATGTCACATAGTTATCCCCGATCAGTTTATCCTATGCCAACAATTGTATAATTAAACTCGTCATTCTGAAATTATAAACAAATTTTATAAGTGAATTACTTTTAAATCCAATCAAGTTTTAACAAAGTGATAATGTACCCATAATCATTATTTTTGCAATGATACTTACATGATTTAGAACAATTTCTACCGAGGGGCAGTCAAGAATTCCTTCACAAAAGCAAGACAATTCTTGACCAAATACTATCTCTAGAATAACTCATATTCCAATAGTCATTTAGTTATCATTTTCAGTCAAGATCTTTACTAACACTTAGTAATTCTTGTAAATATAGACCCACCATTTTCAGACCTTACATAACGGTATAATTATGCCTCCAAAGTAGAAGACAAATACCCAAGACGGAACTATAAGACCCTATTCATTTTATTGAAGCCTGGGTTATTCCGAATCCTATGTTACAACCCTCCGTGGGGATTGCCGTGATTAACGACTAGCTAGTGCCGCCTAAAAACGATAGTAGGTGCAACATAGAAATCTCACGGTTCAGACTAATGGAAGAGACCGTAGGACAATGCGGACACATTTCTTTCACCCACTTAGTATGAACGACTTCCCTCATTCACCTTGTTATTGACCCATGCAAACAGTTTCCGAATGGAGCAATCGAGGTAAAATCAACACGAAGCCGAGCATGGATCTCACGGTGTGAACTCTTAAGGACGTGATCATGCATAGATTATGTGATTGATTTCCTAAAAATATGTTCTGAAAAGTGATTATTATTCTAAAAGAACCACTCACTGGGCTTAGAAGCTCACATTCTTCCAAATGTTTTCTTATATCCCCCCCAAGGTAGCAAAGCGGAGCATTCAGGAAGGAGTCTACTAACCACTAACACACCAGGACTGGGTAAATTCTCAGGGCACGACTCGGATCATGTAATAAAGAATATAGGAAATTGAACTATGTGTATGAAAGTTAGATAGATTATTGTAAACATGTTAAAATCTTTAATAGATAAGAAGGGAAATGTTAAATTTAAATGTTGTCTTGGAATACTACTGGTTTACCTTCACGCTCTCTTACTAGTCTTGTGGGTTAAAGCTAGGGAGAGGGTGTGACAACTTGATATCAGAGTATAAGTTTCTGGGACAATTGAGGAATTAGCTGATACCAGCTTGGCATCAGAGCAAAAGTTTACGTAAAACCTGGGAAAAGTTGAGTCTAGCATATGTATAAATAGAATCTAGGAAAAGTAAAGGAAAAAGGGATAGGTTAAAGCCAAAGTGCCATCAGAAAAAGGCTTACCTAAGGTAGGAAAGCCAGATAATAATAGAAATTAGGCCAAGTCAAAACCTAAAGAGGTGTAAATATAATGAAATATATTAGGAAAACCTAAAATAGAATCAGGAAAGGTTAGAAGAAAGAAATAAGAAATAATAAGTGGACATAGGGAAACATGAGAAAAAGGGGGAAGTGAAAATAATTAGTAAGTAATAACTTGAATAATGTTCACTGTAGGAAATGAATCCGAGCAGACAAGACTGGTGATGGAATGACACCAGAATGCAAGTTGGAGACCGCGATGCTAACTCAAGGGAAAACCCTGAACGATTTGAGAATAGTGTGAATAATAATACTGAATATCCTATTACCTTGAACAATGCAAACTTGGTGGAATCCTGAACTAACATGGGATGTCTACAGTATGGTAAAAATCATAGCGGTCTGTGTCTGAAAGGGACCAGAATTTTCTATGGGTGTGGCAAGGTTGGCATATCTGCAAAAATTGTTATACTTTTCAGAGAAAAAGAAGAGAGATCTAGGAAAAATATCAATGAGAACTGGCCGGAGGTTCGAGTTCAGGAAGTAATAACATATTTCCTGAACTAACAGTGGACCAAGAATGGGCCGTGCAGGAAAGAAGGATATTCCTCGATGTATCGTGATCGAATTCGAGGAACAGCCCACCTATGACTCTAACAATGTGGAATCCTATAAATTTTGTATTTTATGTAAGGAAATAGGACATGTTCAAGAGAGGTGTGTATGGAGAAATGAGAGGATGCGTCTTAACTTTGAAAACTTACGACTATTGGAGAACGAGTAAATAAATAACTAGGTAGACTGGAAAAAACTACTAATGTAAATAGCAACAATGTTCATAAATAAAAATAGTATGTTGATAACATATGTCTGATTTATATGTGAATGATTGTAGATAAAATGCTAAGAAGTGGAAAACGTAGAACGAGGCAACCCTCTGGAAACGAAAGTGAAAGTGCCTCAAGCCATCCAAGAGAAAAATCCAAGGAAGAAGAACAAATGGATAAATTCACCCAAAAACTCCAAGCAAGTTTAGAAAATATACAACCTGATCCCGAAAAGTAATATGGGATAGAACGATTAAAGGCATTGGGAGCCACAAACTTTGAAGGAACAAAGGATCCTTCAGATGCAGAAGCATGAATGAATCAAATAGAAAAATGTTTCGAAGTGATGAGATGTCCTGAAAATCATAAGGTAAGTCTTACCACATTCTTACTGCAAAAACAGGCAGAAGATTGGTGGAAGCTACTAAAGAATATGAGGGGTGATCAAGAAGAAATATGTTGGGAGGAATTTCGAAAAGGATTTTTCAAAAGATTCTATCCCCGATCATTCAGGGATATGAAACAAGATGAATTCCTACAGTTCATATAGGGAAACATGACTGTAGCGGAATATGAATTAAAGTATACGGAGTTATTCAAGTATGCTTTAAACATAGTGGTGGATGAAAAGAAACGTTGTCGGAGGTTTGAAATAGGATTAAGAACAGAGATTCGAACTCCTGTTACAACAACTGCAGAATGGGGATAATTTTCAAAGCTAATAGAAGTCGTGATGAGAGTAGAAAGAAGTTTAACGGCGGAAGAAGTAAGACCAGAAAGAGACTCATCAATGAGTCGGTGGCGGAGGGAAGAACCAAGAAATTTTACCCCCAGGGTGGAAAGCAGAAGTGGATAGAAAAGAAGAGGAGTTACCAACACTAAAGCAGACCCTGAACGGGAGAGCCAAATAAAGGAATCAATGATGAGCGTTAACCAAAGACAAAGATGCTCGATTTGTAATAAATATCACTGGGGAAGATGTTGGGAGAAAACCCAAGAATGGTCGCACACGTGTTTTAAGTGTGGCAGACCAGGACACTTTAAACGAGAATGTCCTCAGTTAATGGATACTGGAAATATACAACCACCAAACAACCTAGGAGGAAAATCAACGACGGTTGAAGGAGGACAAACTGTAGAAGGAAGAAAAGAGGAAACATGAAAAATGACATTGGGAAAACTATATGGACTAACTCGAGATAGAGAAGACAATATGTCGGTGGTGGGTAAAGGGAAAGAGAAAGTTTTAGAAGACTAGAATAAAAGTTGTGGTGTAATAAAATTGTATGAGGTAAATTATTAAATAAAAGTTCTGTTGTAAATTAAGTTTCGTTTAATTTCGAGGACAAAATTATTTTAAGGGGGTGGTAAATATAAGACCCTAATATTAAATCTAAAGTAGGAAGTTAAATGGAGAGGAAAAATCCTAAGTAAGGATATTGGGACAAAGGAAAACATCAAAATTATCCAAAAAGGTGACCAAAATCCAAACGCCTATGAAGGGCTTAAAACATGTTGGACGCAAGAAGGTATGGAAGATGGAAGCTAGAAGACTTCAAAAATGGCTGAGGGTTGCACACAACCAACGCAAAGGCATACATGAGGACAAGGGCAGCAAGCATGCATCCAAGTGAGCATGCTGGGCACGCCAGCCATGCGTTGAGGTCAAGTGCACAGTCCATGCGCCAAGCGCATAGGCCATGCGTCGAGGCCAAGTGCACAGGCCATGCACTGAGCGCGCAGCTTATGCGTCGATGGTGTATGCCGAGTGCACAGCCCATGCGTCGATGAGCACCCTGCCTATGCATCGAATGGGCAAGCGGGCGAGCCATCCTATGCGCTGCTGAGTCTGTCGGGCAAGCGGGCAGGTCAAGCGCACGCCCATGCGGTCGAGCATGCCTATGCGGCCGAGCCATCGTGCAAGTGCCTAGGCAGCACACCATGCGTTCATGCTTAGTAGGCCGAGCAAGCACACCTAGCAAGCCATTCGTTGAGAGTGAGCGGCCACCCTATGCATTGGCTAAGTAGGACTTTGATGAAGGAAAGGTGAGTTGCTATGCGTTAAGGATAAAAGGTAAGGCTAATTGATGGAAAACTTCAAGGGAGAATGCCAAGAGTATACGAATATGAGACTTAAACAATTTAAGTAGAAAAGTATGTGAGGAGGAATTTAGGTGATTTAGGTGGTAAAAGAAGGATCACACAAAATTCTAGTAGGAGGTGGCTAAAGAAGATTTCATGCAACAAAAGGGATTTTGGCTGGAAAGCTAAAAGGAGAACAACTCAAGGCTAGGCTAAGGATATGCTGGGTAGACTGAATGTTGGCAGCTCCAAAGTGAGACAAATAGGAGTTGTGTTATCAACATGGGGTGAGTTTGAAATGACTATAAATAAGGGAGTTGGGCAAGGGGAATTCATTCATACCAGCACCTAAATCGTGTGTTGAGAGCATATTTAGAGAGTGATGTTTGAGTTATTAGGCTGCCAAGTTGATTGGAGATCAAAAGAAAGAAGGTTGCGTTGGTGGGGCACCTAGTTAGCCAGACGCACAGCCAACCCACGCCCTGCGCGCATGCAGCACTGCGTCCATCCGTCCATCCGTGCGCGCATCGCTTGATGCATCCCGTGCGCCAGCCCAACGCAGCAGCCTCCCCGTGCGACGCATCACGCCCACCGCAACGCACGCCCAAATGCGCCAGCTTCCTGTGCGGCGCAGCATGCCCACTCTGCCTACTGCCCAACACTCAGCTACCTATCTTGGACCAAATAACCTCTAAAGAGGCTAATTTTGGTATTTTGGCTAAATTGGAGTAGGGTAAGCTGGTGTTTTCAATATATAATTATATTTTGGCTAGTTTGACATTATTTATTGATATAACAAATATTAATTGAGGAATTTCCATTGATATGGAGGAATTCTCAGGAAGGTATTCTCAAGGTGATTTTAGTGGGAAAACTTGCTTACGGTGAGTGTTTACTTAGTTTTATGCGTTGATATGTGGATAAATGCATATGTAAGTGCCAAATGCATGCTTATGATGTTATGTTGTTGCCATGATATTGTTTGTGAAATTGCTATGGAAACTAAGTGCCAAATAATAGTCGGTGACGACGACGGGAAATATAGTCAAGTACCTAAGCATGACTAGCGGAAAAAGAATTGTCGATGTGCACATTGGTGGGAGAAATGGGTTATAGGAAAGTTTCCATAGAAAGTTGTTATGATCGATAATATATGCATGATATGAACATGCCAAGTATAGCATGGAACTGGAGGATGATAATTGAATGAATGTACACATGATCATGCATAGATTATGTGATTGATTTCCCAAAAATATATTTTGCAAAGTGATTATTATTCTAAAAGAACCACTCACTGGGCTTAGTAGCTCACACTCTTCCAAATGTTTTCTTATATCCCCCCCCAGGTAGCAAAGCCTGTCTCTTATACACATCTAGATGTGTATAAGAGACAGGCAAAGCGGAGCGTTCAGAAAGGAGTCTACTAACCACCAACACACCAGGACTTGGTAAATTCTCAGGGCACGGCTCGGATCATGTAATAAAGAATATAGGAAATTGAACTATATGTATGAAAGTTAGATAGATTATTGTAAACATGTTAAAATCTTTAATAGATAAGAGGGGAAATGTTAAATTTAAATGTTGTCTTGGAATACTCCTGGTTTACCCTCACGATCCCTTCCCGGTCTTGGGGGTTAAGGCTAGGGAGAGGGTGTGACAGAAAGTTACAATGAGTATGCAAGGAACGGGTTGAGAAGGGATTTAGCTAACACTTCCTAAGATTGCGTTCAAGTTATGCGATCATGCTATACACATGCAACAGCAGGTCATCTCTCAATGCAAATGCTATAGCTCCTAATTTTAGGACGCATGCGATGCATATGATGATGTCTATAGGACTTATGTCTAAGCCTCTATTCTTGTCTATGTTATGATGAATGACACACACATACACAAGGCGACCGCATACTATCATATCCTATATCCAGGGTGCATGTGATGCATTTTAGCAAACAGAAGTTATCTCTAAGTTTCTATCTCTTGCTTATGCAGTTCTAATCTGACTTTCTCGAGCCTAGATTCTAACCTAGCTCTCTCATGTCTAGGTTCTTCCTTTAGACTACTCTCCCAAGTATCTCTAAAGGTGTGATGGACACAAACATAAGATAAGACGATCGCATAAAATGAAGATCTTTGGTCATGCTAGCTAAGTGCTTCTCAACCCATTCAGAAGTTTAGTTACTTATGTGTAATGTAAAGAGAGTGAATAGATGTAGAGCTACAAATTCCATTTTATAAATGAAATCAGAATATAGAATGACAATGGGAAGTAAGGATAGGGAGCCTGGCAGCAATGTCTTGCTTCCCAAGGCTTTTACACTGTGTTTTTCTCTACTCTGCCCAAAAGAATGTTCTTGCTTTCGCAAGAGTCGGCCCTCTCTCCATTCTCAACGCTTCTCGGCACTCTCTCGAGCTGACCAGGAACGATCTTTCGGTGTCTTCTCTGTTCACTCGTCTCTGCCTCTATGTATAAAAATTACAGACTACAGCTATCTATTATCTCTATTTATGTGGCGAAAAAGAACTCCAAAATTCTAAACTGTTGAACTAGAACCCCTTTAACGAAGGTGGCCTTCGGTATTTATAGAGCTTCAGGGTGAAGAGCTTTTCTCTCAAATGATTGAAATGATGGGATGTCATTAAATCTTTGTCTGATGTGCCGATTAATTGGCAATGAAAAGTTGAGTGTACTTGCTACAGTGCGTCGTTAATGGCTTGTCAACTAAATTTGGATTCGACCGTCATCAGCTTTCTGTCCCATCATGATTTATTAAGCTTTCACCTTGATGCGCCATCTCTATGCGGCCACCTTCTTGAGAAAATCTTCGTGAACGCAATCTTCTCATGCGCTCGGACGTTGAATTCCTTGGAACGCAATTCTGCCTTGCGCCAACGCATTTTCCTGCACAAAATACGTAAATTAGCTGCTTTAATGTGATGGGCACATGCGATCGCAATGTTCTTAACTTAATGCTTTTGGACACGATTTTACATATTTTTACCGTCGCAATCCTACATTGTTTTATATCTTTGCATTGTAATAACGTGCATTTCTGTCCATTATCAGCTACGCGATAACCTCAAACACGCGACCAGTTCGATCAGCTCACCGCAAGAAAGGATGCGATAAAAAATGATACGGGCAACAGAGCAAATTTAGGGGTTATGTCTTTCCTTGACTCATTTTATTTCAATTTTGAACTTCTTGCATTTCATTTTAATATTGCAAAATTCTACTATCGCATCCTCTTTAGTTGGACTCAATCATTGAATTTTGATCACTTTATTTAGTCACCGCGTTCTTCCCCTTACCAATTATGATTTCAATGAAATTCATGCCTTTATTTCTTACCACATGTACTAGAGTCAACTTAATTTCAGGAAAATTCATGAAACATTTCTAAAAGTTAGCGGTCCACCAGCTTTCCTTCAAAATGATTTTTACGAAATTTTCTAAGAGCATCGCATGAGTTATTTCGTCTATTAGCAATGCGGACATTGCTGTGTATAAATTTGGGGGTGCTAGTATTGTTATTTTCAACATTGCTATTTTTAGAAATTTCAATCTAAATATATATATATATATATATATATATATATATATATTTCATAACGTTGAGATCGGATCCTGTTCGTAGTTGGATGTTCGCATGACACCCGTGGAGGCAAGCCACAACGAAAGTAGGAATCGTGATCAACGCATAAACCAAGTGATCGTAACTCTACTACCAATAAAAATGGGCATGAGTTTTAGACTGAGAAAGAGCGCCTTGCTCATTGTTGGATGTCTACATGACACCCGTGGGGGCAGACAAACAAAGGCTAGGCACTTGGATCAGTGCAAGATCACAAAAAGAATATCTAAATCATGCATGGGTAAAAATCCCTTGGAAACACCCCGGTTGGAGAAAGTTTGAAATAAATCATGTGATGTCCTGGAAACGAGTAAAGTTTTTTTTGAATGCTAAACTTGCGGTCCCTAAAGATTAGAAATATTTTAGGAAGAGATCAGGATAGAAATTAAGAAGGCATTGGTTCATGAAATTTGAATAAGGCACCTTGAAAAGTCTAGGTAGGGTAAAAGCGGTTGACTTTTTTAAGAAATAGTTTATGCTTGAGGACAAACATTGTTTTAAATTTGGGGGTGTGATAACGGTAGAAATACAAGTTATTACAGCTCAAATAAATAAACCAATGAGAGAATGCGACAGTAAAATAAGCAATATCATGCCCAAAAGTGCTAAACTGAAAGAAATTGCGATCGCAAGCGCCCACCACGTAAAAGCAGCTAATTTACTTATTTTGTGCCGGAAAAATGTGATGGCACAAGTGAAATTGCGATCCAAAGGAATAAGCTATCAGCACACATGAAGACTGCGATCGCAAGACATGCGATCGTATGCGATCATGAGAAGTTTCTTAAAAAGGTGGCCGCATAAAGACTACGCATCATGGTGACAACATAATAAATCACGATGGGACGGAAAGTTGATAACAGTCGAATCCGAATTTAGTTGACAAGCCATTAAAGCCACACTATAGCAAGTACACTCAACTTTTGGTGACTATTAATCAGCGCATCTGTGTAGGGGAATTAATGACTGCCCATCATTGCAATCTTTAGCAAGAAAGGCTACTTCACCTTGAACTCTATAAATACCGAAGGCCACCATTGTAAAAATGTTAACAAGTAGAGAGGGAAGTCGTTAGTCTGTTCGCGTACATACTCATACTTATACTTAGAGGACAGAGACGAGGAAGCCGAGAGATCATTCCTGGACAGATCGAGAGATTGCCGGAAAGCGTTATAACGGAGAGAGGGCTAACACTCGCGAGAGCAAGAATATACATCTGGAATAGAGTTGGAGTGAAAAAGAGCAGTGTAAAAGGCCACGGGAAGCAAGACATTGCTTACCTGGCTTCTTATCTCTCAATTCCATTTGTTATTTTGTATTCGGTATTTTATTTACAGGGAATGGAAATCTCATTTCAATCTATGTTCAATCTCTCCATACTTCGCATGAGTAGCTAAATTTCTGAATGGGTTGAGAAGTACTTAGCTAGCATGACATAAGATTCACATTTTATGTGATCATCTTGTCTTATGTATTCATCATTCACCCTTTAGATATACTTGAGGGAGTAGTCTAAAGATAGAATCTAGACTTGAGAGAGTCAGATTAGAATCTAGGCTTGAGAGAGTCAAATTAGAATCGCATACGCAAGAAATAGAAACTTAGACATAAGTTGTATCGCTATTTACACATCACATGCACCCTAGAAATATGAATGATTGTATGCGGTCACCTTGTTTTATGTGTGCAACATTTATCATCGCATAGACGAGAATAAAGGCTTAGACATAAGTCCTATCGACTTTTTCATATATACATTGCATGCGTCCTAGAAATAGGAATTATGGCATTCTGCCTTGAGAGATGACGTGTTGATATTTGTGTGTAGCATGATCGCATAACTTGTGATCTTAGGAAATGCTAGCTAAACCCCTTCTCAATCCCTTCATCGCATACTCATTGTAACTCTCGATTTCATCAACTCTGCATTCAACTCTGCCGAACAGGAAAAATCTTAATCAAAACACCATCCAACTCATTTGTTTTTACTACCGCAAGAGAATCAAAGTGATTGTCGCATACTTACTTAGTAGTCCCTGTGTTCGACCCTAGACTTACCAGGAAACCTAATAAGGCTTATACTTGGGTCTTGTTAGGAAAACTTGCATGATCACCACAACTCACATCATAACGCATCACAATTACACGCATTAAAAAACGTCGTTGATTCCATTAAAGGGATTTTGAAATCCAACTTTAATATGAAAGACCTTGGTCTTGCTAATGTTTGTTGGGTTGTATGTCCTAAAACTCTTGGTTTATAAACTGTATACATACAATAAAATTGTTATTGACGTTATTCAATAAAAATGTTATTGAATATGTGAATTGCAGCTTTTGATCTTAAATCCAATAAACTAAGTGCCCTTGGTTATAACATGAATATTTGAACTTTATGTGGAGATATAAAAGTGCATCAAGTTCGAGTAATAGCCAAAACATCTATAGTATAGGGATACGGTTGGGTACTTTAATCTGGGGACACTATGGATGCGGCCCATTTTATATTTGATATAAACAATATGATCTTGAATCGTTCACATGGAGACATGTGAGTGGAGGCATCCTATGCAATGAGTTTGCATAAGACCGAACCACAAAATAGTCATTTTTACTTTAGAACGCTGTTTACTGATAAGACTGACTATTTCAATTTGATGACCTAGGTAACTGGATCTTAATCCTGAGCTAACAATGAACTCCTATTTATTCGGGATTATACTTTAATCTTCATGGGTGAGAGTGGTTCAACATTGCCGACTCATTATGCCTCCCATTTTAAGGGTAAGATCGAGTAAATAGCTGAGGACATAGTCCTGCAAGATAGAATTCGTTCCTACCTAATTTTAGGGATAGCAGATAGGTTGTTCTCTTAAGTGCTGACTTCAGATCTTGAACAAAGGGCCCCATCCTCTCATTGTCCCGAGAGGAACTCGGTTTCATGGTTGGACCACAAACCAATAATTCATTAGTGCATCAGTGGGACTTAAGGAGAAAGATGTAATTACAAGGGTAAAACGATAATTTTGACCCTACTGTAATTACGAATAACTTGTAAAGGACCGACTTACTAATCATGGTTAAATCAAGTGGATAGTAATATATCTACAGTAAGGAGAGTGCAACTATTAAACTTTAGTGGACTGTCCCGATAGTTAATGAATGTTGGTTAATTAGGTTAAAGAGTTTAGCCGGTTAATCTTGGATCTTGGAGCTCATGATCTGTAGGTCCATTAAGTCCCTTTGCCTTCTCATATCGGACTAGAGAATTTGAAATGTTCAAATTCGACTTAGGGAATTATAGTTAATTATATGCGATATAATTAATGTAATTAACTAGTTTAATTGTCGAATTAAACAAAATTGAAAAATTTTAAATGTTTAAATTTGATTTAAATATTGTACATATGGATGCGGATTCATGTCTAGATTGATGTTGTATTAATTTAATATTCGATATTAAATTAATTTGATTGATTAAAGTGTTTAATTAATTATTTAAAATTAATTATTAGAATTATTTTTAATTTAAAAGAAATTAATTTTAATTAAAAATTAATTATTTGAATTAAATTTTATTTAAAACATTTTAAAATTCATTTAAATTGAATTTGTGAAATTCAATTTATAAATGAATTTTAATTTAGTGGAATGTTCCCATCTTATCCCCTAAGTTGATCCCACCGAATTTTGAGCAATTTGGTGTCAATTTCTCATTCAATTCTGATTGCATAAATTTTCTCTTTAAATAAGAGAAAAATTAATTGTAGAAGTGTCATGCCATTTTGAAATTTGAAAGATAAATTGGTTCTTTCCAAAATTTACACCAAATCACTCTTAACCTCTAATTTCCTTCAAATCTCACCATAATTGGATCTCACAATCCATTCTAAGGTTAGAAAACAACAGGAAAACCCTAACGATGATCCACGACGAGTTCTTGTTTAGAATTCACCAAGGAATTGCATCAATTTGGAGATTCTTCAAAGGTTTGAACTGAAGACCCTAATATTAAAGTTATGAACATGCATGTTTAATCCTCAAAATTAATGTAGCTATAGTGCTTATATCCTAATTGCTTCTACGTGCTTATAGTTAACTCTTTCAATTGGTATCAGAGCATGTTTTAAGCACTCAATTTGCATTAATTTTAGCTTAGTAGGTGTTAATTCATATGATGAATAGAAAAGTTGCTAAAGTGGATATATTACAGTTTTGACATCCAAATTTACTTTCAATTCTATTGTAATTGTTATAATTGGCCCCTTATTTATGGGCTTTAATGTGTGAAGAAGGTTCTGTAAATTTTCTAGAGTTATTCGAGTTGAAATTAGGTTGTAATTGGAATTTTTTAGAGTAAGGCGTAACAGGAAAGGTAGCAGGTTGCTGCTTTCGTCAAGCGGTGTCGTGACGTTGTTCTTTAGCAAACCCAGAATCGTGGCAGTATCATGGCGCTCCTTCAGTAGTGCCGTGATGGTGTTCTTTAGCTTTTCTAGAAATGTGCGCACACGAGGTCAGCCGATTTAGCAGGTTATTTTGTTCCGGTTCAGCCCTTTTTGGTGCCTTGGAGGTCTAGTTCAAGGGTTTTTTAGCTAGTTCAGACTGGTTCGAAGTATCCGAGGGAAATTTGGAGATTTTTTTGAATTATTATTGCAACAATTTAGCTATTTGCTTTCATAGGATGCCAAAACTGGTCTACTTCAATTTATTTTTAATTAATTATGCATTATGAATATATGTTTTAATTAAATTAAATCTTGTTTGAGCATAAAGTATGTCATGTAGATTTAAATTCCCACTATAGTAAAGCATGTTGCATGCATTGAAACTATGTTATAAGTGTTATAGTATATAGTATGCATGTTTGTTTTCGTAAGTTTTAATATAACTTGTTATATTAAATTTTGAAATGTATGATGATAACTGGTAGAAATACAAGCTAGTGTAGCCTTTTACTTAGAATTATGAGGGCTAACAAGCAGAATATGCGTTGATAATATTTAGAATTCATGTGAAAAGTGAGCTTGGGTCGACTAGTACTAAAAATTCTCGCCAAACCTATATCATACGTTATACAGCATAAAAATATCTATTTTTGTAGCTATCGCAGGAATCGATCTCATGCATTGATCCCAGACCATTGCAAAGTTGATCGCATGCGTTGATCTTTATGAAGACCAGTTCGTCGCATAAAATGCCATAGCTACAAAGTGATAACCATGATAGAAGGTCGATCGCAAAGTGAGTGGAATGCGTTGATACTTCACGAGAAACAACCATGAACGCATACCTTGGGAGTATAAAAAAGATAAGATAATGTTGACATTTCACCTACCACGTCAGAAGTGGCATTGATTCAGAGCGGGACCACTAATGCTGCCGGCGTTTGAGCTCTATAAATAGAGCCTTAGAGCTCAAATTCAAGGTATCCGAGCTTCTGCCTTAAGGCAGATCCTTATGATCACAGATGAGAGCATGAGCAGACACTCTTTGAGAATTATTGACGTCCACAGCCCATTCCGAGTGACGATTGATGTTTGCCGGAGATAGAGCTCGAAAGAGACCAAAACGTGATGCATTGTAAATTGTGATGCGATTATGGTATGAGTTGCAGTGATGTGTTATGCGTTGCACATGCAAGTTTTCCTAATAAGACCCAAGTATAAGCCTCACTAGGTTTCCTGGTAAGTCTAGGGTCGAACACAAGGACTACTGAGTAAATATGTGACAGTAAATTTTTTATTCTTTTACAGTGGTGAAAACAAATAAGTTGGATGGTGTTTTGTTAAGAATATTTCCTATGCGACAAAGTTCGAATAAAGGGTTGTTGAAATTGAGAATTAGAATGAGTATGTGATCAACGGGTTGAGAAGGAGTTTAGCTAACACTTCCTAAGATTGCGTACAAGTTATGCAATCATGCTCCATACAAACAACAGCATGTCATCTCTCAATGCAAATGCCATAATTCCTATTTCTCAGACACATGCGATGTATACGAAAATGTCGATAGGACTTATGTCTAGGCCTTTATTCTTGTCTATGCGATGACGAATGATGCACACATACACAAGGTCACCACATACTATCATATCCTATTTCTAGGGTGCATGCGATGCGTTAATAGCAATAGAACTTAAGTCTAAGCTTTTATCTCTTGCTTATGCAGTTCTAATCGACTCTCTCAAGCCTATATTCTAATTTAACTCTCTCAAGTCTAGATTCTTTCTTTAGACTACTCTCTCAAGTATCTCTAATGGGTGAATGACGCATACATAAGACAAGATGACCGCATAAAGTGTAAATCTTAGGTCATGCTAGCTAAGTACTTCTCAACCCATTTGGAAATTTAGCTACTCATGCGAAATGTGGAGAGATTGAACATAAGTTGAAATGAGATTTCTATTTTCTATAAATAAAATATTGAATACAGAATAGCAATAGAATGTAGAGATAAGAAGCCCGGTAGCAATGTCTTGCTTCCCGTGGCCTTTTACAGTGCCATTTTCACTCCAACTCTGTCCAGATGAATATTCTTGCTTTCGCAAGTGTTGGTCCTCTCTCCCTTTGTAGCGCTTCCCAGTAGTCTCTCGTGCTTTCTGGGAATGATCTCTCGTCTTCTTCATGTCTTAGCTCGTGTCTGTCTTCTAAATCTAAGTATGAATATGAACAGGCTAACTACTTTCTATCTTGTATATGATCTAACTGTT
The DNA here is from genome assembly GCF_009727055.1 of Benincasa hispida. NCBI lineage: Eukaryota > Viridiplantae > Streptophyta > Magnoliopsida > Cucurbitales > Cucurbitaceae > Benincasa > Benincasa hispida. The sequence continues at coordinate 12,900,999 of NC_052360.1, read as the reverse complement.
GTTAACCCCTTTTACTCTGGTGGTTTTGGTATTTATAGAGCTGAAGGTGAAGTAGCCTTTCTCTCTAATGATTGTAATGATGGGCGGTCATTAATCTCCTGCTCTGGTGCGTCGATTAATGGTCACTGAAAGTTGAGTGTACTTGCTACAGTGTGGTTTTAACAGCTTGTCAACTAAATTTGGATTCGACCATCATCAGCTTTCATCCCATCATGATTTATTATGCTATCACCTTGATGCCCAGACATTATGCGGCCACCTTCTTGAGCAACTTCTCACGATCGCATACGATCGCATGGCCTTGTGATCACAATCTTCTCAACGTGTGGACGCCTAATTCCTTGGATTGCAATTTTACTTGCGCCAACGCATTTTTCCTGCACAAAATAAGTAAATTATCTAATTTTATGCGATGAACGCATGCGATCGCAATTTTCTCAGTTTAACACTTTTGGACATGATTTTGTTTATTTTTACCGTCGCATTCCCTCATTGTTTTACTTATTTGTGCTGTAATAACGTGCATTTCTACTTCTTATCACACCTCCAAATTTAAAATAATGCTTGTCCTCAAGCATAAACTAAAGATTTTCTTTAAAGAGTCAACTGCCTTTTCCCACGTAGATTTCTCGAGATTCCTTATTCAAATTTTATGAACCAAAATCTTCTTAATTTCTATCCTGGTCTCTTCCTATAATATTTCTAATACTTAGGATCGCAAGTTTAACCTTCAAAAAGACTTTACTTGTTTCCAGGACATCGCATGATTTATTTCAAAACTTTTTCAACTGAGGTGTTTCCAAATGATTTTTATCCTTGCGCGGTTTAGATATTCTTTTTATGACCTTGCGCTGATCCAAGTGCCTAGCCTTCATTTTTGCTTGCCCCCAAGGGTGTCACGTGAGCATCCAATGACGAGCAAGGTGCTTTTTCTCAGTCTAAACTCATGCCCATTTTTATTTGGCAGTGAAGTTGCGATCACTTGATTTATACGTTGATCACGGTTCCTACCTTCATTTTGGCTTACCCCAATGGGTGTCATGCGGTCATCCAACTATGAGTAGGATCCGATCTCAACTTTATGATTTTTTTTTAAGTTGAATGTCTAAAAGTAGCAAGTTTGAAAATAAATACTAGCACCCCCAAATTTATACACAACAATGTCCTCATTGTTGATAGACTGGAATAACTCATGCGATGCTCTTAGGAAGTTTTGTAAAAATCATTTTGAGAGAAAGCTTGTGGACTACTAACTTTTAGAAATGTTTCATGAACTGACTGTCCTGAAATTAAGTTGACTCTAGTACATGAGGTAAGAAATAAAGGCATGAATTTCATCATTGAAATCATAATTGGTATGGGGAAAAATGCAGTGACTAAATAAAGTAATCACAATTTAATGATTCCATCAAACTAAAGAGGATGCGATAATAAAATTTAGCAAAATTAAAGTGAGATGCGATGAAGTGCAGAATTGGGAATAAAAGAGTGTAAGAAAGATACAACCCCCAAATTTGCTCTGTTGCCCTCATCATCTGTGATCGTATCCTTACTTGCGGCGGGTTAATTTCTCGATTGCGATGGGCTGAACGAACTGGTCACGTTCTTGATGTTATCGCGTAGCTCCACGACAATCGTTCACTACAATTGTTGCTAAAAATCAAGAGGGTAAAAAGTATGAAAGACAAAAAAAGGTAAAGTGAGTTCATGAAAGAACAATATAAAAAGGATACTCAAAAAATGCATCCTTGATGAGTTTATGTCACCTTCAACGTAGGGGGTGCTTGTTTCTTCTTCAATCTGGATTTTTCAAGTCCACGGAGGTTTTCTCTCCTTTTCTTGATCCTCTGAGATCTTAATCGCCTCAATCCGGAGCTTCTTCCCATTAATGCTCATTATGATCTCTCCCTTGTGCACATAAATTTTAGCACGACTAATCAATAGAAATGATTGTCCCAATATGATGGGCGCATTGTTGTCCGCTTCATGATCCAGAATGATGGTGTCTGCCGGTAGAATGAATTTATCAATTGTGACCAAGCCATCCTTCAACTCTCCCTTAGGGTGTACTAGGGATCTGTCTGCAAGCTGGAGAGTCTCCGTCATGGGTGTCAGTTTTCCCACATTTAATTGTTTGAAGATTGAAAGTGGCATTAAATTTATACTCGCCTCAATATCGCATAGTGCTTGACCGATGTAGACCCCTCCAATTGAGTAGGGTAACATGAAGCTTCTTGGGTCGCACATCTTCGGTGGGATTATAGTGTTTGATCTTTGCATTACTGCCACCGTAACTATCTTTCCTTCATCATTCTGCTTCTTTTTCATTTTTTGTGGGAATAGTGGTAGCTATACCTTCTTTGTTTCGTGCTCTAGAGGTTGGAGGTGGATGCAACTTCCGGTTTCATCATCTCGGGCTCTTCTGATTCATCTTGTGTCAACCGGTTCTTGGATTCCATTGCATTTGGATTGGTCCTGCTGGGATCTTTCCCTTCTTCCATTGTCGTCTTTCCACTTAGCAAGGAGACTGCTAGGCATTGTTCTTTCCGTGTATTCCCTAGGTTGCAAGGGAGCTCAGTTGAGCTCGATAACGTCTCTTGCGGTCTATTTTTCAGCTCTCCCGCAATCTGTCCTATTTGGATCTGTAGATTACGGATGGAAGTCGCCTGATTCTAGAGGATCGTCTCATTCCTTACAATGTACTGCTTTAATAGGCTCTCCAAAGAGAAAGATGGCGGTGCTTGCGAGCTGCTGGCTTGATGTTGCGGTTGACCGTTTGTTCGTTGGAAAAATCTTGGCGGCCCTTCTTTTTGCGCTTTGGGTTGATAACTCTATTGTTGATTATTTTTCCAAGCGAAATTGGGGTGGTTTCTCCACCTGGGATTGTATGTGTTAGGGAAAGGATTGTTCTTTACAAAGTATACTGATTGCGGGTTCCTCGGACATTCTTCAATCGGATGCGATTCTCCAGAAGTAGCACAACTCGTACTCGTTTTTTCAATTGCATTGACCTGGCCTCTTTGCGTTCCAGGGTTGTTGATTGCGATGCCCTGTAACAGATTAATCATTGCATTCATTTGATTCTGTAGAGATGCGATGGCTCTATTGTTTGCGTTACCTTCTCGAATTTTTAGTCGTTGATCGCTTTCTTGCTAATCTTCATGATTCTTTGATATGCGATCAAGGATATTCTTCGCCTCATCATAAGTTTTGTCAAGCAGACCACCAGCTGCTACCGCATTGGCAGCTGTTTATGATGCAGGGTTTAAACCGTGATAAAATATCTCCATCTGAAGACAGTCTGGTAATCTGTTGTTCGGACAGTCTCGCACCAATCTCTTAAACCTCCACGCGTCGCTGAGCGATTCGTCAATTTCCTGTACAAAATTCGTGATTAATTTTCTCCTTCTTGCATTCTCTGTAGGAGGAAAGTTTTTCTTCATGAACTTCTCCACAACTTGTTCTCACGAGGTTATCTCTCCTGGTTCGAGAGAATATGCCCATTTCCTTGCTTGATCGCATAACGGAAATGGGAACAACATTAGTCGAAGTTCTTCAGCTGAGATATTTGGGAACACAAAAGTGTTTCAGATTTTAATGAAACTCTGGAGATGAGCGTGTGGGTCTTCGCCACGCCTTCCACTAAACTATTCAACTATCTGGATCATCTGTAACATAACCGGTTTCATCTGAAACCTCGATCCGTACAAAGCTAGCCTCATGATTCCTGGGGAGAAATGATATAGGTTAGGTGATGCAAAGTCCCGGATGGGTCTATTGTGGTCGTTCGCCAGGAGAATGGGGTTTGCCATGATGTTGTTCACATTTGCGGCTCTTTCTTCTAGTTGTTCTGCCATTCTAGAATTTCTCTCTTGTTCGGCGGTTGTTTCTCTGTCTTCTTCGAAACATTATTTCAATTTCTGGGTCGTAGTTCGACTCAAGAACGTGTCCTTTGCTCATACGACATATGCTTCTTCCCTAACCAAAGGAATGATAGTGCACAGAGGTCAAAAGAATGAGTATGCGATGAATGGGTTGAGAAGGGGGTTTAGTTAACACTTCCTAAGATTGCGTACAAGTTATGCGATCACTCTACACACAAACAACAACATGTCATCTCTCAATGCAAATGCCATAATTCCTATTTCTAGGACGCATGTGATGTATACGAAAATGTCGATAGGACGTCTAAGCCTCTATTCTTGTCTATGCGATGATAATGATGCACACATATACAAGGTGACCACATACTATCATAGCCTATTTCTAGGGTGCATGCGATGTGTCAATAGTAATAGAACTTATGTCTAAGTTTCTATCTCTTGCTTATGTGATTCTAATTTGACTCTCTCGAGCCTAGATTCTAATCTAACTCTCTCAAGTCGAGATTCTATCTTTAGACTACTCTCTCAAGTATCTCTAAAGGGAGAATGACGCATGTAAATCTTAGGTCATGCTAGCTAAGTACTTCTCAACCCATTCGAAAATTTATCTACACATGCGAAGTATGGAGAGATTGAACATAAGTTGAAATGAGATTTCCATTTTCTATAAATAAAATGCAGAATACACAATAGCAATGGAATGTAGAGATAAGAAGCCCGACAGCAATGTCTTGCTTCCCGTGGCCTTTTACACTGTCTTTTTCACTCCAACTCTGTCCAGATGAATATCCTTGCCTTTGCAAGTGTTGGCCCTCTCTCCCTTTGTAGTGCTTCCCAGAAATCTCTCGATCTGTCCGTGAATGATATCTTGGCTTCTTCATCTCTTAGCTCGTCTCCGTCTTCTAAATCTAAGTAGGAATATGAAAAGACTAACGGATTTTTATCTTGTATATGATCTAATTTTTGTTAACCCCTTTTATTCTGGTGGCATTTGGTATTTACAGAGCTCAAGGTGAAGCAGCTTTTCTCTCTAATGATTGAAATGATGGGCGGTCATTAAATCTCTTGCTATGATGTGTCGATTACTGGTCACCGAAAGTTAAGTGAACTTGCTACAGTGTGGCTTTAATGGCTTGTCGACTAAATTCGGATTTGACCGTCATCCGCTTTTCGTCCCATCATGATTTATTATGTTTCACCTTGATGCGCAGACTTTATGTGGCCACCTTCTCGATCAACTTCTCACGATTGCATACGATTGTAGGGCTTTGCGATCGCAATCTTCTCAGCGCGTGGATGCCTAATTCCTTGGATCGCAATTTTACTTGCGCCAACGAATTTTTTCTGCACAAAATAAGTAAATTAGTTGCTTTTATGCGATGGGCGCATGCGATCGCAATTTTCTCAGTTTAACACTTTTGGACATGATATTTTACCGTTGCATTCCCTTATTGTTTTACTTATTTGTGCTGTAATAACTTGCATTTCTACCCGTTATCAAGAGACGAATCCACCACCCATCCATGGCACCACCGGCAGCCTTGACGTACATCTGATGGAAGCAAGAGATTCCCTACATCCAGCTCTTCATCTTTCTTCTTATCTCTGTATTGTATTACATTTTTGCTTAAGACATTAATACATTTTTTAATCAATGTATTTCTTTAGTTCCTTCAACACCATCTTCATCATCTTATTCTTCTTTATCATCTTTTACTTTCATTGAAGCGAGTTAAGTGTAGATTGCAAGAGTTATCGCATACTCAATCATGTGGCATAGAGATATGACGCATGTAGCAACCCACCGAGAGGTGTACGCTGTGCGAGTATAGTGAGTCAATCCTCTTTGCTTAGTGCGAGGCTATCACAATGCTTGTCTATGAGCTGGTAGCTATAACTACTGGCCGAGGAGGTATGTAGTGGAACTCACTAAGCAAAGTAAGCAGTGTTCCTAGAGATAGAAATAAACTTATGCTCGATGCAAACATGCGTTATAGAGATATAAGCATGAGGCTGACCACCGATAGGTGTGCGATGCGTTAGTGTGGCGAGCTAGGATTACCCTTACAACTAAGCTTAATGCCATGGTGAATTTATCCTCTCCACAATTCTATTTCTTTATGCATCTTGTTACGCGTTAATAATTGCCGCATCTCTACCAATTCTCATAGTTAAACGTCCATTGCTCAATCTGTTTAGTTAGGAGTAGGAGTAGCACATAATCCTTTAACTTTTGACTTTTTACTTTTATTCATCGCCTTAAACGCATTACTTCAAAAAAAGTATCAAGTTACAAGTTCCTGTGTTCGACCTCGAAACACCCAAGAAACTTACGTTCTCATTATACCTGACGAGAAAGCAAGAAAACTTGTGACAGGAATGCATGGTCATCGTATACATGTTTAAACACATATTGTACATTTTCTAGTCCAACGCATGACCATTGACGCATAGAGAACAACCCATACATAAGATGCATATATTTATTTACTCTCTTCTTTTCCAGTCATCAAGTTTTGGCACCGTTGTCGGGGACTTGGCAGCTAATAGTTTGTTAAGTTTTGTGTTTTCGTAGGCACCCTTTTAGTCTTGGGCGTAATGTAGCTTGTGCGACCAAGTTGCAAATGATTTTGAGTGAAGGCGATGCGCCGAAATTCAATTTCGACCCCGAGATAGAAAGGCTATCTGTTGCATGAGCTAAAAGTAGTCTTAGGCGCATGTCAACCAACATGTAGCCAACAAATGCTGGAAGCTCGGATGGTCAGGATGAGTCTCTTGACCTAAGCAGTTGAGATCAATCTCTTGCATGGAAGACTCTTTGCAGTAGCTGCAGTCCAATTTCTCCAGGGACGTCTTCTACTCTATATTTACTTTGCTTTCCTAGTTAACTTTAGTTTATTTATTTGATTATTGTCATTTTGAATTTGCAGCTGCTTTCTGTGATGAGGTGTGCGTTCACTCCTTGTGGGTGCGATAATAATTCCTCTTGGTGCGTGGTTTCAACAGAAGAGTCCTCTACATCATTCAACGCATGGCTATTTCCTCCTTATGAGTTCTAAGTATTGACGCAATTGACACTCTACTTATATGTCTCTTTTGTTATTATCTTTTATGCATCATCCTTCCAAAATTCTCTTTTGTCCACTTGTCTCCCTTTGCATTGAAAGATTAGCACCCGTGATAATACTTATAATGCACTTCAGCCACTAACTAAACGTTGCAAGGCTCACCTCACTTTAACAGCTTCTTCAAGGTTTGACAGTCTAAATTTTATTATGTGTAAACCTCTGCGCAAACATCTTTTACCGCATTCCTGACGAGTTTGTTTTTAAATTTTTAGCAAGGACATTGCCACTTTCTAAGTTTGGGGGTGGCAGTGGTCCGGCAAAGGTGTCCATCACATTGCGATGACTTTAGCTCCAAAAAAAAAAAAAAAAACTCTACTGCCAGCACAAAAGGGGAAACCCAAGTTGATAAGAGTTAAAATTGTGAAAGGTACTTACTCTGTCACACCCTCTCCCAGACTACCTGCTAGCTTAGTCAGGGAGATGGCATGAAGCCAACAGACATCGTCCTCCTCTAATGATACCTATTGACCCTGCTCAATCGTTGAACTTGATAAACATACTAATCTTAGATATAAAATACTTTACATGTAACACAATAGAGCGGAATCCCTGAAAACCTTTAGACACACATGAAGTGCAGTCCTAACATAATTCAGTTTGGAAAATAACTTGATAGAGATATCACAGCCAAAAACATATCCAACTAGGGTTTACACAACCACGACATCTAGTGCTTACACAACCATAAACTATCCAGTTCTTACAAAGACATTGACAATATAAACAGACACAATGTACAACCCCACCCACATATGAAGCTTGATTTGGAAGCTTTTAGGAGAAAATAGACTTTGGCAGTTATCAAGCACTGGGAGCTCGATCTCTACCTGAAAAGTGGGAAAACATTTTGAAAGAGTGAGCTACGAAGCCCAGTGAATGACTAAATTTAAAACTGTAAATCCGCAAATCAGAACACGTGATAAACCTTTAAACGTATAAATCTGTTCAATCAAAGCGTTAAACATAAACATGTAACACTAAAAGCTTTCTCAAATGTTCTGCAAGTACGTCATTAAAATCTAGCAAGGCATATCAAGTATATAAAACATTTTAACTAACATGACAAATCAACGTTGTGTAGGGCACGCCCAATACAACCAACATTTACTAGCTCTACGATGTAGTGGGGCTCGCCCAGCACTCCCATCGTCTTTGTCATAACGGGGCCCGCCCAGCACTCCCGACAGCATCGTTGTCACGGAGTACACTCAACGTCAACAATGAAATATAACCTGTGTGCACACGGTACCATATAGCCTCGGGCTCAATATCTTAGTCATGTAGTCAATAAAAGTCTCAGAAAACCACATGAAAACATTAAAACATGCCTGCTTATCTTTATCTTTCGTAAAACTCAAGCTTACTTGACTTGCTCGTGAAAAACTGAAAATCTTTAAAGAGTACTCGCTAATACATACTTTACCTTAAATGGTATCGTTTCAACTACTTTTCAGGAAATCAATAATCACGTGCTCGTATATAAACCTCATTAGAAAATCTAAGCTCAAAACTTATGCTTGAAACCATTCATAGAAATCATGTATCATTCATAAGTTCATATTCAAGCATGTAAACCATTTAAGCATAAATTACAGTTTAGAAATCATTTTTGAAATTTGTTTTGTCACTCACAGTCTTGGCTAGTTCCCTGGTCTGTAGACTCGACCTATTTCCTCTTGGCCTGTCAAACAACTGAAAACGAGCATCAGAACTATAAATCGTCTTGTCTTTCCATGCTCATGAATTCTAAATTCTAGAAATAAAATCACACTTCACATTTTCTTTCCAGATTTTCCAGATTCAATACCCTAACTTCCAATACTCATAACTTCCTCAATACTTGACCAAAATTAATGTACTATATATCAAACTCTTCATTTTCAAACCCTCTACAACTTACCGGAAGGAATAAAAACGAGATTCCCAACATATTTGTCCAGAAATCCCTCGAACACAGCTAATACAGATTCGTGCTTCTCTGCTACCCTCTACATTTCTCCTGAAATTAAACCTACTTCTAGTCATTTTTGGATTACGAATGCTTCATGAAAGTTATAGGAAATTGAATAAGCTTTCCAAGAATATCCAATTGAGCTTCTAATCCAATTTGTACACCCCATAATGTTCGAAAAACCAGAGAAAAGCAGAGATCCTTCTGATTTGCACGAAAATTCTGTGCTCTATTTTTCCTTTTCAAAAACCATTAACTTAACATCAGATTTAGCTCAAGCTTCCTTCATGAAATTTGTTAGAAAATAGATTAAATTTCAAGAAAGTCAGGGCTCGTCTCTTAGTTCTTCTTATGTAGTTCAAACCGACTTAAAAACCAGAGATAGGTAGGTTGAACCCAAATTCTTCCATGGTTGCACTTGCATGAGCTTTTCCTCCTTTCTTCAACCTCCAACCTGCAGCAACTTATTCTTCCTCTTCCTTCACTCTCTCTCTCAAAATTCTCTGAAAATATAATGGGAAATGATGGAGAAATGGGCTGAAATGAGTGGGTTCTCACTTTAAACCCTAAGCACCGAATGGGTTTCCAATTTCTTTCATTTTCTTTTTTTTTCCCTTATTCCTTTTCCTTTCCTTTCCTTTTCTTTTCTTTTCTTTTCCTTTATTCCCTTTCTTTTCTTTTTTTTTTTTTATTTATAAATTCCAAAATTATTAAAGACAATTTCAACCAAAAGCTTTGCCATTTTCTTCAACAATGGAACAACAATAACTTAAATCCAACACCCTACAATGTATGACAAGAGCAAATAATCCAAGGAAAGTCTTGGGTTTACATACTCGTAGTTGGATACTTCGCATGACACCCGTGCAGGTAAGTCAAAATGAAAGTAAGTGATCAAGATCAACGCATAAGAACAATTCCTCTGTCTGGCACAACCCAAATTAAGGCAAGAGTTGAGTTGAATATGGCACGCAACCGAAGTTGGATGCCCGCATGACACACGTGGAGGCAAGCCAAAACGAAGAACGTAACCAGGTTCAACGCCCCAATTCAATAATATATTGTAGAGCTTTGAATCTTATTACACGAACGCATTGTAAAAAGCTAAAAGTGAAGTTGCTTGAAATGAGTAAAAAAGTTTTTGAGCCGAGGCTTGCCAGAATTAAATAGAAAGGATCTCTTAGAAGAAATAGATAATTTTAAGGGGAGTGTTGCTGCCAAGGTTAGAGGTGCAAGTGATTTATATTTTGAAAAGCTAGTCAACGCAAAGGGAAAGCCAGAGGCTAAATTTTGAATTTCTCAAGTATAAGACATGTTTGAGGACAAGCATGATTCTAAGTTTGGGCGTGTGATAACTGGTAGAAATACAAGCTAGTGTAGCCTGTTACTTAGAATTATGAGGGCTAACAAGCAGAATATGCATTGATAATACTAAGAATTCATGTGAAAAGTGAACTTGTGTCGACCAGCACTAAAAATCCTCGCTAAACCTATATCATGCGTTATACAACGTCAAAATGTCTTTTTTTGTAGCTATGACAGGAATCGATCGCATGCATTGATCCCAGATCATCGCAAAGTTGATCACATGCGTTGATCTTCATGAAGACCAGTTCGTCGCGTGGAATGCCGCAGCTACAAATTGATAACCATGATAGAAGGTCGATCGCAAAGTGATTGGAATGCATTGATACTTCAAGAGAAACAAGCGTAAATGCATACCTTGGGAGTATAAAAAAGATAAGATGATGTTGATATTTCACCTACCCCTTCAGAAGTGGCAGTGATTTAGAGCGGGACCACCAATGCTATCGGCATTTGAGCTCTATAAATAGATCCTTAGAGTCCAAATTCAAGGTATCCAAGCTTTTGCCTTAAGGTGGATCCTTGTGATCACAGATGAGAGCATGAGTAAACACTCTTTGAGGATTTTTCACCTCCACAGCCCATTCCGAGTGACGACTGGAGTTTCGGCGAAGATAGAGCTCGAGAGAGACTACTCCTCCACCCATCCATGGGACCACCAGTAGCCTTGACGTACATCTGATGGAAGCAAGAGATTGCCTACATCCAGCTCTCCATCTTTCTTCTTATCTCTGTATTGTATTACATTTTGGCTTAAGACATTAATACATTTTGTAATCAATGCATTTCTTTAGTTCTTTCAACACCATCTTCATCATCTTCTTCTAATTTATCATCTTTTACTTTCATTGCAGTGAGTTAAGTGTAGATTGCAAGAGTTATCGCATACTCAATGATGCGGCATAGAGATATGAAGCATGTAGGAACCCACCGAGAGTTGTACATTGTGCAAGTATAGTGAGTCAATCCTCTTTGCTTAGTGCGAGGCTATCGCAATGCTTGTCTATGAGCCGGTAGCTATAACTACTGCCCGAGGGGGTATGTAATACCCTAACCCCTAATTTGGAGGGCATGAGGAAATAGGATATAAAAACAAGAAATATAATAAAATTATGAGGAATTTAGACGCGGGAAAACCAAGATAAATGAATTAAGTATGGAATGACACAATGGTTTAAATATTGTCTACGTGTTGCGAAGGGCATGCAGTGATGAAAGCATTGGACGAAACAATTTTCCTATGTGTGAAGCGAAGCAAGATTGGAGAGAGTAGCTTGAGCGAGAAAATGGGAGAGAGTGAGATTGGAGAGATCAGTTTGAGCGAGAGAATGGGAGAGAGCGAGATTGGAGAGAGCATTTTGAGTGAGAAAGTGGGAGAGAGCGAGATCGGAGAGAGTGAGCATTTTGAGCGAGAAAGTGGGATAAAGCGAGAGTGGAGAGAGCGAGATTTTGAGCGAGAAAATGGGAGAAAGCGAGATCAACGAGAGTGAAATCAGTGAGATTGGGACAGATGGACGCATTTGGAGAAGAGCTGGATGCGTTCATCAGTAATTTGGATAAATAATTCGGAAATTAAGCAGATGAAGTGGCAAAAGAAGGTTACATGCAAGAAGATTTTTATCAACTTATGTGGGTGGTGTACGGTTGATATTACATGCAAATTAATTTTGGTTGGCAAGCCCAGAATTAGATAACTCAAAGCTCGGCTAGCTAGAGTTAGCGTGGGTAGCCTAAGGAAGAGCCATTTGTATGGTGAGTTGTCGCGTGGAAAGAAGCTGGGGACGGCTATAAATAGGAGGCCTCGACATGAAGATTAAACTCATTCCAATAATCCGAATATTATTAGTCCTAAGTAAAGAGTTAGTGTTTAGTGGTTAATCTGCCGTTGGTATTGGAGTTCAAAGGTGGTGTTAAGGCCAGGCGTACTACTGCACAGCTTCACATTCGATTTGTGTTGAGTAGGGTAAGCCGGTAGTTTCTTTAAAAAGTATTTTCAAATATATTTATGAAATGATATTACTTCGGAATTTTTCCTTGAAACAATGAAAATGACAGGGAGACATTTACAGTAAATTGCGATAGGAGAACTTACAGACTGTGAGTGTTATATAGCTTTGATAATTAAAGCATATTGTGAGTGTTATATAGCTTTGATAATNNNGCATATTGTGAGTGTTATATAGCTTTGATAATAGATGCATATTGTGAGTATTTATAGCTTTGATATGAGTATTTACTTAGCTTTATGCTTTGATATATGAATATATGCATATGTAAATGCAAAATACATGCTTTTGATGATATGATGATCTACATGATATTATTTGTGTAATAAGTATGGAAACTGGAATTATACCCGGGATATAGTTACATGCTTAACAAAAGGTGCTTGGCTGGAAAATATAGTCATCCTCAGTTAGCGGGAAATAATAGTCGGCTTCGGCGGTGGGAAATAATAGTCGGTGACGATTGGAGGGAAATATAGTCAAGTACCTAAGCATGATTAGCGGGATAAAGAAATAGTCGGTGTGCACACTGGCGGGAAATGGGTCATAGGAGGTTTCCATAGGTGATTGTGATGATTGATGATGATGTTATATGCCTGCCACGTGTAGCATGGGAATAAAGGTTATTGATTGCATGACTATATCTATCATCATGCATAAGTTATACTGTGAGTATTATCATGAGATTGATTTTCCAAAAATGATGATTTGTAAAGTGATTTCTGTCTTAAAAGAACCACTCACTGAGCTTAGTAGCTCACACTCTTCAAAATGTTTTCATATATCACTCCCAGATAGCAAAGCAGAGCGTTCGAGGAAGAGTCCATCACCCACCACCACCATCTCAGAGTTGGGTAAACTCTCAGGGCACGACTCAGACCATTTAACAAAGAGTAGAGAAAATTTAATTATATGTATAAATGGATAGGGGGAATACTGTAAACTTATTAAAGTTTGTAATAAATATGGGGAGAAATATTGAACATGAGTATTGTCTTAGGATGCTATTAGTTACCCTCACGCTCCCTTCCCGGTCTTGGGGTTTAAGGCTTGGGTGGGGGTGTGACAATTTGGTATCAGAGCAAATGTTTACGTAAAACTTGGGAAAGGATTGAAAATAAAAGTTGAGTCTAGCCTAGGCATAAATGGATCTAGGAAAATAAGACAAAAATATAATAAAGGGGATAAGTTTAGAGCCACAACGATTTCAGAAAAAGGCTTACCTAAGGTAGGGAAAGCCAAATAATAAAAGTTAGGGTAAGTCACCACTTAAAAAAAAAAAACATAAGTATGATAAACTATACTAGGAAAACCTAGAATTAAATAAGAAAGAGTTTAAGGAAAAAAAAAATAGTGGGCGGACATAGGAAAACCTGGGAAAAAGGGAGAAGTGGAAAATAACTAGTAAGTAATAACCTTAAAAAAAATGTCTACTGTAGGAAATGGATCTAAGTGGAAGGAATTGGTGGGGGAATGACTCCAGAATGCAAGATGGGACCCGCGATGCTGGCCCAGGGGATAACCCTAAAAACTTTGAGGATAGCATAAATAATAACACTATTACTTGAACAATACAAATCTGGTGGTATCCTGAGCTGATATGGGATGTCCACGTTATGGGAAAAATACAATTGGACAAATATATGGAATAACTCAGATGAGGGAAAAAGAAAATCCTGGAGGATTAGAGTAGAAGTTAGTTATGTAATTGAACTCGTTCAAATCAATAAAATGTGTGTGTAAAATATTATCGGTTCAAATTTCGAGCATGAAATTTTATTTAAGGGAGTGGTAAATGTAATACCCTAACCCTTAATTTGGAGGGCACGAGGAAATAGGATATAAAAACAAGAAATATAATAAAATTATGAGGAATTTAGACGCGGGAAAACTAAGATAAATGAATTAAGTATGGAATAACGCAATGGTTCAACTATTGTCTATGTGTTATGAAGGACATGCGGTGATGAAAGTGTTGGACCAAACAACTGTCCTACACGTGATGCTAAGCGAGATTAGAGAGAGTAGTTTGAGCGAGAAAATGGGAGAGAGCGAGATTGGAGAGAGCAGTTTGAGCGAGAGAATGGGAGAGAGCGAGATTGGAGAGAGCATTTTTAGCGAGAAAGTGGGAGAGAGCGAGATCGGAGAGTGTGAGCATTTTGAGCGAGAAAGTGGGAGAGAGCGAAAGTGGAGAGAGCGAGATTTTGAGCGAGAAATTGGGAGAGAGCAAGAGTGGAGAGAGCGAGACTAGCGAGAAAGTGGAAGAGAGCGAGATCAACGAGAGCGAAATCAGCGAGATTGGGACATATGGACGCATTTGGAGAAGAGCTGGATGCGTTCATCAGTAATTTGGATAAATATTCGGAAATTAAGCAGATGAAGTGGCAAAAGAAGATTACATGCAAGAAAATTTTTATCAACTTAAGTGGGTGGTCTACGGTTGAGATTACATGCAAATTAAGATAATTTTGGTTGGCAAACCCAGAATTAGATAACTCAAAGCTCGGCTAGCCAGAGTTAGCGTGGGCAGCTTAAGGAAGAGCCATTTGTATGGTGAGTTGTCCGGTTGGAAAGAAGCTGGGACGGCTAATTAAATAGGTAGGCCTCGGACGGTGAAGAATTAAACTGTCATTCCAACAATCCCAGTATTAAAAGTCCTTAAGTAGAAGAGTTAGTGTTTAGTGGTTAATCTGCCGTTTGTATTGGAGTTCAGAAAGGTGGTGTTAAGGTCAGGCGTACTACTGCACAGCTGTTACATTCGATTTGTGTTGGAGTAGGGTAAGCCGGTAGTTTCTTTAAAAAGTATTTTCAAAATATTTATGAAATGATATTAATTGGGAATTTTTTCCTTGAAACTATGAAAATGACAGGGAGACATTTACAAGAAATTACATAGAAAAACTTACAGACTGTGATAAGTTATATAGCTTTGATAATTAAGCATATTTGAGTGTTATATAGCTTTGATAATGAAGCATATTGTGAGTAGTGTAATATAGCTTTGATAATTAAAGCATATTGTGAGTGTATATAGCTTTTGATAATTAAGCATATTTGTGTGTTATATAGCTATGATAATAGATGCATAATTGTGAGTATTTATAGCTTTGATATGGTATTTACTTAGCTTTATGCTTTATAAATGAATATATGCATATGTAAATGCAAAAATACATGCTTTTGATGATATGATGATCTACATGATATTTATTGTGTATGACTATATGGAAACTGGAATTATACCCAAGGATATAGTTAGCATGCTACAAAAGGTCTTAGCGGGAAAGAATATAGTCGGCCTCGGTCGGCGGGAAATAATAGTCAGTGACGACTGACGGAAATATAGTCAATACCTAAGCATGACTAGTGGGATAAAGAAAATATAGTCGGTGTGCACACTGGTGGGAAATGGGTCATAGGAGGTTTCCATAGGTGATTGTGATGATTGATGATGATGTTATATGCCTGCCACGTGGAGCATGGGAATAAAGGTTACTGATTGCATGACTATATTTATGACCATGCATCAGTTATATTCGTATTGTCATGAGATTGATTTCCCAAAAATGATGATTTGCAAAGTGATTCCTGTCTTAAAAGAACCACTCACTGGGCTTAGTAGCTCACACTCTTCAAAATGTTTTCTTATATCCCCCCAGGTAGCAAAGCAGAGCATTCGAGGAAAAGTCCATCACCCACCACCACCATCTCAGGATTGGGTAAACTCTCAGGGCATGGCTCAGACCATATAACAAAGAGTAGAGAAAATTTAATTATATGTATAAATGGATAGGGGGAATACTGTAAACTTATTAAAGTCTGTAATAAATATGGGAGGAAATATTGAACATGAGTATTGTCTTAGGATGCTATTAGTTACCCTCACGCTCCCTTCCCGGTCTTGGGGTTTAAGGCTTGGGAGGGTGTGTGACAGGGTAAGTAGTGGAACTCACTAAGTAAAGTAAGTAGTGTTCTTAAATATTGGAATAATCTTATGCTCAACGCAACCATGCGTTATAGAGATATAAGCACGAGGCTGACCACCGAGAGGTATGCGATGCATTAGTGTGGCGAGCTTGGATTAGCCTTACAACCAAGCTTAATGCCGTGGTGAATTTATCCCCTCCATAATTATATTTCCTCATGCATCTTGTTACACGTTAATAGTTTCCGCATCTCTACCAATTCTCATAGTTAAACTTTCATTGCTCAATCTGTTTAGTTAGGAGTAGAAGTAGCACATAATCCTTTAACTTTTGTCTTTTTACTTTTATTCATTGCCTCAAATGCATTACTTCACAAACAGTATTGAGTTATAAGTCCCTGTGTTTGACCTCGAATCACCCCGAGAAACTTGCGTTCTCGTTAAACTTGGTGAAAAAGTGAGAAAACTTGTGACAAGAATGCATGGTCATCACATACATGCTTAAATGCATATTGTACATTTTCTAGTCCAACGCATGACCATCAACGCATGGAGATCAACGTATACATAAGATGCATATATTTATTTCTTGTCTACTTTTCCAGCCATCAATGATCTATGATATGTAAAATGTCTAAGTTATAAGTGTTATGGAATGAATTAGACATCTAAAATGTATAATAAAGATAAATGTTTACTCTCTTAGGGTTAACAATGATAACTTATTTTAATAGTTAAAATAGATTGTTATCTTGTAAAACTTCGGTTACAAACTCACCCGGCAAGAACCTGTCTAAGGCTGGAGGTATATAAGTTGACGATTTATGGAATACCTTTTATCTGGGGATTGAGCCGATTCTTGAGTTTTGTTAAGTTAGTTTTATGAGCATGTGTGAGCAATGTGAGGTAATAAAAGGGTTGATCACTTAAACATCATAGGTTAAGTCCAGTATAAAAGTTATACTCGGATAAACACCTAAACTTAGGTTGTTTTAAATTAATTGAAATATACTAAGTAAAAGTTCACCCAAATTGTCTATAACACTTCAGTAGGAGATTAATTATATATATAATATATTATTTTTAGTTCTCACATCCCTAAAAGGTCACACCATAAGATTCATGCTTGACTTCGTATCGTTTTTAGGCGACATCTCCATTCGGAAAGTGTTTACATGAGTCAATAGTAAGGTGAATAGGGGAAATTGTTTATAGTAAGTGGGAGAAGGAAGTGTGTCAACATATCCTATAGTCTTCTTCATTAGGTTGCACTGTGAGATTCTCATGTTTCGCATTCGTGTCATTTTTAGGTGACCATCCATTCGAAAGGTTGTGACTTGGAGATCGGAACAACATAAACTCCATAAATGGATAAGGTCTCTTAGATCCATCTTAAGCATTATCTTCTCCTTGTATCTTGTTGATACCGATCACTGGGATCTGAAAATGACAGATCACACATAAAAATGCATTCCTTAATGGTGAGTTAGAAGAAGAAGCCTACATGAGCCCCCCTTTGGGTTTTGAGGCTCATTTTGATCACCGAGTGTGTAAACTAATAAAGCCCCTGTACGGGTTGGAACAATCTCCAAGAGCATGGTTTGATAGATTCACTACCTTTGTTAAGTCCCAAGGTTATGCTCAAGGGCACTTTGATCACACTCTATCACAAAAAAGTCGGTATCAGAGAAGATTTTTGTTGTTATTATGTATGTAGATGATATCGTTTTGTTAGGAGATGATGCCATTGAAATTGTCAGGTTCAATGGTTTAATCTAATAATGAGTCACAAGCTTTGAATCATTTTGAACGATCACATTGTAAAAGCTAAAAGCAAAGTTGTCTGTGATGAGTAGAAAGTTTTGAGCAGAGGTTTGTCAGAATTTAACTTAGACAATATTTCTTAGAAGAAGGGGCTAAGATTGAGGAGAGTGTTGCTATCTAGGCTAGAAGTGAAAGTGAATTATATTATGAGAAACTGGTCAATGCAGAGGAAAAGTTAGAGGGAAAGTTTTGAGTTTCCTTAGTATAAGGCATGCTTGAGGACAAGCATTATTCTAAATTTTGAAGTGTGATAGCTTATAGAAATACGTGCAGTGAAGTGTCGACTGTGATGTCTTTCTTAGGGTCGACATGTTTGAGAATAACTGATGCGTTGTAAATGTGATGTGATTATGGTGTATAATTGCGATGATGATTTATGCATTGCACATGCAAGTTTTCCTAGTAAAATCCAAGTATAAATCTTACTAGGTTTCCTGGTAAGTCCATGGTTGAACAGAGGGACTACTGAGTTACTATGCGACAATAAATTTAATTCCTTTGTGCTAGCAAAAACAAATAAGCTGGTTTGGTGTTTTGTTTAAGTATATTTCCTATGCGACGGATTCGAGTAAAGAGTTGATGAAAACGAGAATTACAATGTGTATGTAGTGAACGGGTTGAGAAGGGATTTAGCTCACACTTCCTAAGATTGCGTTCAAGTTATGCGATCATGGTACACACACACAACAGCAAGTCATCTTCCAATGCAAATGCCATAATTCCTATTTCTAGGACGTATGCGATGTATACGATAATGTCGATAGGACTTCTGTCTAAGCCTTTATTCTTGTCTATGCGATGATGAATGATGCACACATACATAAGGTGACCGCATACTATCATATCCTATCTCTAGGGTGCATGCGATGCGTAATAGCAAACAAAACTTATTCCTAAGTTTCTATCTCTTGCTTATGCGGTTCTAATCTGACTCTCCCGAACTTAGATTCTAATCTGAATCTCCCAAGCATCTCTAAAGGGTGAATGACACATACATAAGACAAGATATGTTGAATGATCGCATAAAGTGAAGATTTTAGGTCATGTTGATTATGTACTTCTCAACCCATTCAGAAATTTAGCTACTCATGCGAAATGTGGAGAGATTAAACATATGTTGAAATGAACTTTCCATTATCTAAAGATTAAATGCAGAATACAAAATAACGACATAATGTAGAGATAAGAAGCCCGGTAGTAATGTCTTGCTTCCCATGGCCTTTTACACTAGCTTTTCACTCCAACTTTGCCCAGAAGAATATCCTTGCTTCCGCAAGTGTTGGCCCTTTCTCTTTTTGTAGCGCTTCCCAGCAGTCTTCCAAACTATTCGGGAATGATCTCTCGACATCTTCTTCTCTTTGCTCATTTTCATCTTCTAAGTATAAAAATGACTATGAACAGACTAACGACTAAATATATTATATGATCTCTCTTCTATATGGCGAACTTGTTTATCGATGGTGGCCTTCGGTATTTATAGAGCTCAAGGTGAAGCTTTTCCCTCTAATGATTGCAATAATGGGTGGTCATTAAATCTTCTGCTCTGATGCGCCAATTAATGGTCACCGAAAAGTTGAGTGTACTTGCTACAGTGTGTCGTTAACGGCTTGTCAACAAAATTCGTATTCGACCGCCATCAGCTTTCCGTCCCATCGTGATTTATTAAGCTTTCACCTTGATGCGCCGTCTTTATACGACCACCTTCTTGAGCAACTTCTCGTGAGCGCACACGATCGCATGAATTTGCGATCGCAATCTTTCAATGCGCACAGACGCCAAATTCCTTGGATCGCAATTTTACATGTGCCAACACATTTTTCCTGCACAAAATAAGTAAATTAGCTACTTTTATGCGATGGGTGCATGCGATCACAATATTCTCAGTTTAACGCTTTTGGACATGATTTTGTATATTTTTATCGTTGCATTACCTCATTTTTTTTACTTATTTGCGCTGTTATAACGTGCATTTCTGCCCGTTATTACACCCCCAAATTTAAAACAATGCTTGTTCTCAAGCATAAACTAAAGATTTTCTTTAAAGAGTCAACCGCCTTTTCCCTACCTAGATTTCTCGAGATATCTTATTCAATTCTTATGAAGAAAAATCTTCTTAATTTCTATCCTGATCTCTTCGTAAAATATTTCTAAAACTTAGGGACCACAAGTTTAACCTTCAAAAAGAATTTACTTGTTTTAAATTTACTTACTTTTGTGCATATACCACTTGTTTCAAAAAGATCCAACTTACTTACTTTTGTGCATGTACCACTTTTGTCTACCTCGAGCTGGATTAATTTCCTTTTTCAATCAAATTAACGGTCTTACTAGTTCATGTTTCCAACTTGCACACAAAGTCAAAATCCCTTAAATCTTACTAATGCCCTCAATGGTTTACCTCTTAACTGATGAAGCCTTAACATACCATGTCAATAGTTCTTGAACATCTACTGCTACTAGTAGCTCCATTTTAGCTTATCCCTTCTCGACCTTTTATTTTGGTGACAGATTCTTGTGTTAAAAAAAGTTCCATACCAATCATTTATGTTAGCTATGTTTCCATCTAACACATATTGTCCTAAAGTTCCATATGATAATTAGATATTTTTCTTTTACACCAAAACAAATACCTTGTAACCCCTCATATCCTGCCTCCAAACCATACTTAACTAGGAGTTTTGGACACATTAAATTCCTCTGTCTTTCCAAAAAGTAAACTTCCTTGGATACTTTTCTCTCCTTCACACTTTGATAAAACCACTAAATTCAGGACACCTGTTTTTTTTTTCCCCACTTTCCAAGTGGAACATAATCTCTTTACTAAATTATAATTTACTTAACTCCTCCATAAATCTTATCTCTCTCACTAAGAATTTCTATCTTGTAGAATTCTTCTTTGCCAATTTGCATACTTTTAAACTTCAAAAGACTTTTGTTTCTTCAAACTTGCGCAACTTGGATCTTCGCATCATAATAAGGCTATGGATGTAATCTAGGTACTCTAAAATAATCCTTCAACCCAAACAAATAACACCTTGCTTTTATCCCCTTTAAGCCCAAGGTCATGTCCAACTGTTTTAGCTTCCTTTAACGACATCAACTTAGCTAGATATTCCAAAAGAATTCTTCATATCATCATATATACTTTACCTACTCCATCAAGTCATAGTATTACCCAAGTGATTATGAATTATGAATCCTTTCTAAAATTCTTCTCGATATGTTTGGTTTTTAATATCTCAAAACCTTTAATGAATCCATAGTCTCTTCTTCTTGTCCATCTTATCCATAAAATATTTTTTACCTTATTTTCGAGAATGTGGCCTGTGAAGGAATTTATTTCTACTGTCTCCAATTGCACTAACCAACACAAAACATAAAACTAGTCTTGGATGAATTCTTGCCTCGACAATTTATTCATGGGGTTAAAAATATACATACCTTTATTTCTAAACTGTCATAACTCTACATAGTTTCATCAACCTTTAAGATCTCTGAACTGGGGTATATTTATTTGTTCGTCTCTAAAAGAACTTCCACGAGATAAATTAGTGCCAAGTGACCTCATAATTTACTCTATTTTATTTTTCTCCTTTTGTAGTGTCGTACCTGATAATCCTCTTATAATAACTTCTATTGAACATAACTGGTGCATTTAAGCTAAACAAATATTTTAACGCATAACTATCATAATACTTTTAATTAATAAGACATACCTGGTGATAACGAGGAATCTGTTCATGGGCCATAGGGACAATCTGGACTTACATAGTAAGTCAGTCTACAGAACCGAAAGCATGGGCTCTGATACCAACTGTAACGACCCGACCCCCTTGGACTCAAGTTAGGTTGTTACTAAACACATGCATGCATGGAACTTAAAATGACCTTTTATAATGAATTAAATGCTAAATAAATAAGGTAATTTCAAATTCAAATATTAAAAACAGACGATAGGGTACCCATAAATCATAAATGATAATAAATAGGTCTGAAAAAAATCTTAGTAGTAAGTTTCAAACATCAAAACTGAAAGTTGAAAAACAAGAAAAGGAATCTAAATATCATGAGTGGAAGCATAGAACTGGTCCCAGTGGCTCGATCACGAATTTCGCTTGTCAATTGTCGGTGCATCTCTACCTTTACCTAAAACAACAACATGAGAAAAAATGAGTATAAAATACTCAGTAAGTAACCCCACTACTGGGGTCAGACTAGGCATATATGTGCTCTAGATGCCTCCCTCTGGTGGAACATATAAACTTCTCTGGTCCTCATGGGACACATACATACATGAAAAATTGATTTCTATCCTACTGTAGTTAAGTATGCCCACTACCTCTAGTGAATCCCGAAGGAAACGTAACCCCTGGTGAATCCTGGAGGAAACACGACCCCTGGTGAATCCCAAAGGAAACACAATATCTTGTGAATCCCGAAGGAAACACAATATCTGGTGAATCCCGAAAGAAACACAATCTGGTGATTCCTAAAGGAAACATAATATCTGGTGAATCTCGAAGAAAACACAGTCTGGTGAATTTCGAAAGAAACACAATCTAGTGAATCCCGAAGGAAACACAATATCTGGTAGGCATCTAACTAATCAGTGAGGACACTATCACAATCTCAACATCACAAGTATCACAACATGGTTCTATAACATACATATACATCTCATAATCATGATTCTACAATATACATATACCTCTCGTCATCATAGTCTCATAACATACATATACATCTTATCATCATGGTTCTATAACACACATATAAATTTCTTCAGCATAGCTCTACAACATACGTGTGCATCTCATCATCCTCAGATTCAGTAGGATCTCCAATAAAAATAATATACTCAAATCATACTAGTATTCAAACATCTCTATGCGCAACTAGTCTTTTAAACCATCATATCAACAAGGCATACATAAACATCAAACTATCCATATATCATCAGTAAATCATATTTATCAATACCTGGCTCAAGTCATTTCAAACCTCAGTTAGTGAAGGCAAACATAAATATCATGCTAACTAATAATCCTCAATAAATCATAATTATCATTGTCGAGCACTAGGGGCAATTCCAATAGTAAGATACTCAAAGTTAAATCCAAATAAACCCAAGCAAGCTTATCCTTTTCTAGCCAAGAAACACCTAAAATAAATCCAATATGTAAATTAATATTTTGGGTCTAACTTCAATTAACCAAATTATTCAAAGACCTCCAATTTAACTTTAACTAAACTATGGCTTGGTCTAAACTTAATTCCAAAACCCAATTCTGTTGGCCACCTGAACATACACAAATTCTAAAATTAATAACCTAATTCTCCACAATTAATCTTAACTCAAAATAACCAACCAATAACTTAATTCAAAAGAAAATTGGCCTCTACTTTCATGAGCAACACCCCTAAAAGTCTCAAATCTGGAATCTAAAGTCCAAACCAAAGAGATATTAACAATTTTAAACCAAACCAATTGGGTAAACAAACCTTTCAAATAAAAAAATTCGAAGATCTTAAGCAAAGTTTTCAAGAATCAGCGAGAAACAACCTAAAATGTTGGCGGCAGAGAGCTCGAACGACGGCAGCCATCGAATCATAAGCAGACGAATGGTGGCACGCGACGGTCAGATGGCGAGCTGGTGGCTAGGCTGAGATGCTAGAGGCGGTTGGCGCACAGTGAGACGTTGCGACTCGTCGAAATGAGGTAGCACGAAATGATCAGCGGTGAACTCGACTCGTCGGACGACAACTACGAACGCCAAGCGCAAACAACTGACGGATGCTGGTGGAGGCGTACGAACGGCTGGATCTCTCTCAATTTAGTGGGGTGCGGCTACCGACACTGAGGTGTTCGACGACATGGACGATCACTTTCACGGCTGGCGGCGACGGAGCGGCATAGTGCAGAAGGGAGCCTGAGGCTTCAACGATGGCTTAGGGCTCACGGCAACAAGAGTTTCAAGGGGAGGGGGTCTAGCGCGTGAAACGTGTGGGAGAGGGAAAGAATAAATATAAAATATTTATAAAATAAAATAAAATAAACAAAAGAAAAGAAAAGAAAATATTTATTTTATTTTATTTCATTTTATTTTATTTTATGTTACTAAATCCTTCTCCCCAACAACTTCCAATACAAAAAGAATTTAATTAACAACCTTAAAAATGGAATTAATTCTTGGCATTAATTTCAAACATAAATTTCTAACTTTAAATAATTAAATTCCAGTAGTTACACTTAAAAGTCCAAAATTCCAAAGATGCTCTCAATTAAAGGAAATTACTGAAATTACATTACTAACAAAATTCGGGGTGTTACATACTGCGTCAGTAATGACAGTGATTCAGAGCGGGATTATCAAAGTTATCAGCATTTGGCTCTATAAATAGAGCCTTGGAGTCAAAGATCAAGCATCCAGGACTTTTGCCTTGGGCAGATTCCTTTCACAACTTCCTCCGATTGACGATCGGAGCTTCGTCGAAGATACATCTCGAGACGGACTACTCCACTACCATCCAATTGCACCAACGATAGCCTTGACACACATCTGATAGAAGCAAGAGATTACCTACATCTAGCCATCCACCTCTCTTCTCACCTCTGCATTGTATACATTTTGGCTTAAGACATTAATACATTTTGTAATCAATGCATCTCTTTAATTCCTTCAATATCATTTACATCATCTTCTTCTACTCCATCTTTTACTTTCACCGCCATGAGTTAAGTACAAATTGCAAGAGGTATCACATACTCAATCATGCGGTATAGAGATATGACACATGTAGCAAATGACTGAGAGGTGTGCGTTGCGCGAGTATAGTGAGTCAATCCGGTTTACTTAATGTGAGGCTATCACAATGCTTATCTATGAGTGGAGTAGTTATAACCAACTGCCCAAGAGGGTAAGTAGTGGAACTCACTAAGCAAAGTAAGTAGTGGTCATAGAGATAGGAATAGCCTTATGCTCAACGCAACCATGCGTTATAGAGAAATAAAGCATGTGGCTGACCACCGAATGGTGTGTGATGCATTACTGTGGCGAACTAGGATTACCCTTGCGACCAAGCTTAAGGACTTTGTGGTATCTCCTCCCCAACCCTACTTCTCCATGCATCTTATTACACGTTACCAGTTGACTGCATCTTTACCGATTCTCATAATCAAACTTCAATTGTTCAGTCTATTTAGCTAGGATTAGCAGTAGCACATAGTTAATCGGTGATAACTTGTAGAAATACAAGTTATTTATACTGTTTTATTTAGATATTGTGGCAAAAAGAGAGGAAAGTTGCATCGATAGTATAAAAATTAGCTGAGAAATACGAAAATTATGAAATGTCGTAAACACACCCACTAACACCATTGCGATGGAAAAATAGAATGTTTCAGTCTCTGTTTTGCAGGAAATAGGTCACTGCATGCATTCATGGCTGAAAGACAAAATGAACAACGTATCTATGTCGTAGTGCGCCCATCAATCAAGAACGAAAAGATGATAAACGCAATGACGACGCATGCGACAACCGATCTTGAGCTTAGCGATCAATGCAATTTCAACCGCATGCGGTTATAAAAAATAACACCGCATGCGGCGATTGATCAAAGATGTGAAGAGTAACGCATTTGCGGAGGATTCTGACAAGTGTACAACTTTTAGTTGTGCATTTTTTACGAATTGATTGCGTAACAGAAGGAATTTTCCATTCCGCCATTTCAGGAACTACCATAACTATACAGTGGGGACCACAAATTCAAAGAGCCAAGGTCTCGCCTATAAATAGCTGCTTCAAATTCACTGAAAGATATACATGTATACATAAAGACGTTCATATATTGATTCTGAGAGAGAGGCTGGTCGGAAGCGACTGTCTAGAGTAGATTCGAGAGAACGATGAGATAAGGCCGAGAGGTGAGTCTCTGAGTAGAGAATTCTTCCGATTCCCGTAGTTGAAGCTGTGTGCAAAGTTCAATTCTACCGGGAAAGCAAGCCTAAGAGGGAAGCTTTCCTCTCCACCACATCCACACGCTAGCAAGCATAAATCTCCAATCGGGATCTGTGTCAAGACGTTGACACTCTTTTCGTATTTGTTTCTATCCTTTATTTCATCTTCTGTGTTCATCTTCTATAATTCTTCATTCACAACATGTATCAAACGCTTAATTTTAGAATTAAATGTTATCATCGTCACCATTATCATCTCTCTGTCTCTTTCTAGATATTCATAATCCATTTCCTCCATGATGTGTTCTTAATCTCTAAGGTAAATAGCGAGAATTAAACGAGTGAGTTAAATTGTGTTAAGGAATTAATTAAGTTTAGCTAAAGCATGCTCGATGGCATCTTCACCTGTGAGAGTAGAAGTGAAGATGCTATTCTGCCCATCGAGAGAAGGTTGGAAGAATGCGTTAACTAAAGCGAGAAATATTTCGAGAGATGGAAACAACCTTGCGTTCATCACGTTCATCTCTGTTTCATCATAGAGATATGGGAATGCAGCCGATCACCGAGAGGTGTACGCCAAGGGAAAGTGGAACCTTAGTTGTGTCCTTAATGCAATTGACAAATTTGCGATGTTTTTACTCTTTACTCTCTCTCTCTTTCTGCTTCATTCATAAGACTTTTCATCGCATACATCGATTCATTTGTACAACTTCATAGTCAGTTCTCGACCTCAGTACCATGTATCATGTATCATAGTAGCTTAGGATTTTACTTTATCAACGAATTTTTACTTTACTTTGTCAACGCATTTTTATTTTAATCGTAATTTATATTTCTGTATAAACCAACATTCTTTATTCATTTTTAAAACCGGTCGCATGTACCACACCAGTATCGCACTAATGATAGCAATCCTCGTGTTCGACCTCGGATCATTCTGAGAAACTTACGTTTGAATTATACTTGGTTCCAACGCAAGGAAACTTGTGGCAAGCACTACTTCATCACATACTACGAGCATATCATCATCAACACATATATTAGAATGTAGTCTCACATAAAAATGTGTTTATCGCAAAACACTTGAGCGTATATTTATCACATCATTCATTTCATTCACGAACCATGCGTTAGAGTTAGATAAAGATAAAAGATTAAATTTTATGTCATCAAGTTTATTGAGCCATTGCCGGGGACATGAGCTTGTACCATTCCATTGTTTTGTTTTTAAAGTCAAAAGGTTTACATAAATTTCGTTACAATCGGCATCTTTCTTTTTATTTTCCACCTCAAACACATTATTTACAATCATCTTTTAGTTGCAAGTCCCCGTGTTCGACCTCAGATCATCCCAAGAAAGTTATGATTTCGTTTTACTTAGCGAGAGAATAAGAAAACTTGTGACAGGAACGCATGATCATCACATACACGATTAATGCATACTACATATTCGTCAGACCAACGCATGATCATCGGATGATCATCAACGCATATCAATCAAGGCAAACCAATTATTTTCCCAACAAGTTTTTGGCACCGTTGCCGAGGACTTGGCATCTAATAGTTTGTTTAAGTTCTTTGTTTTCACAGGCCCCCTTTTGATCTTCGGTGTATTATAGCTTGCGCGACCAAGTTGCAAACGATATGTGAGTGACAGTGTTGCACCCGAATTCAATATTGACCTTGAGATTGAAAGGTTATTTATCGCATGAGCTGGAAGCAGTTTTAGGAGCATGGTAACCATCATATGGCCAATGATTGCTGGAGGCTCTAGTGGTCGGGGCAATGAGTCCCTTGACTTAAGCAGGCAAGTTCGATCCCCTACATAGAAGAGTCCTTGCGGTGACTTCACTCTAATTCCTTTAGGGACGTCTTTTACTATATCTTAACTTTGCTTTCCTAGTTAACTTCTTTAGTTGATTTATTTTATTATTGTCATTTTGGATTTACGACTACTTTGCTTAGATGTGGTTTTGCACTCACTCCTTTTTGGTGCCATAATATTTTCCTCTCAGTTTGTTGTTCGAAAGAAGAATTATCTCCCTTATTCAACGCATGACTATTTCTTCTGCATGAATTCTAGTTATTGACGCAATTGACATTCTGCTCGCATCTTTCTTTTCTTGTTATCTTTCATGCGTTATCCTTTTGAAATTTTCTTTTGCCTACTTGCCTTCTTTTGCATTTATAAATTAGCATCCATGATGATACTTATGTAAATTCACTAAATCCACTCACTAAAAGTCGCATGGCTTACCTCGCTTTAGTAGCTTCTTCAAAGTTTGACAGTCTTAAGTTTTATTGTGTGCAAACCTCTTTTACCACATCTCGAAACAATTTTGTCTTTATCTTTTTGGCAAATACCTTGCCACTCTCTAAATTTGGGGGTGGGATCGATCTGAGCAAATGCGTTTAATATAAACATTGCGATAATGCTTAAAAAAATTATCATAGTAAAAAACTCTGCTATCAGCGCAATTGTGAAAGGTACCTACCCGTAATTGGATACTTTGCATGACACTCGTGCAGGTAAGACAAAACAAAAGTAGGTTACCAGAACCAACACATAATAACAACTCCTCTATTTGGGGTGCAAAGTTGAGTTGAATATGGTACGCAACCAAAGTTGGATGCCTGCATGACACCCATGGGGGCAAGTAAAAACAAGTACCCACAGTTGTTTAGTTGACAGACTTGTAGTGAAATTTCGAGGATGAAATTTTTATAAGGGGGAGGTAAATGTGAACCCCGAATCTTAATTTCTCTACTTGAGTATGTTCCCTATTGAGATTAGTGTGATAAGTAGGTTGATATGGAAACTAGTGTGGAATGGTAGAGAAAAGAACGAAAATTAGAAGAAAAGAGGAAAATTGGAAGGTTGACTTTTGGGGAAAATTTGGAAAATTTTTGGCTAAGTATAGAATTTTGTGTGTGAAAGTGGTGTTCATGTGTTGGAAGAGTTGTTGGTGAAGGCATACGGCTGAAGAAGGAAAAAGAAGATGATGCATTGGAAGTCACATGGGTGGGCGAAGCATGTATGGAAAGACAGCCATGCGTTGAGCAACCTCGACCAGCACCCAAGCCATGCATCGAGTAGCCTCGGCTAGCGCCCAGGCCATTCGTCGAGCAGCCTCGGCCAGCACCCAGGCCATCCGTCGAGCAGCCTCGGCTAGCGCCCAGGCCATGCATCGAGCAAACATGCCCATGCGTCTAAGCACCCGACCAAGCGTCAAGGCACCGCGTGCAGCCCATGCGGCCAAGCACGCCCATGCGTCAAGCGATCAGTGCGCCCATGCATCGAGCGGCCAGCCTATGCACCGCGCCTATGTGTTGATGGCCAGCACCATGCGCCCATACCAAGCAAGCCATGTAAGCTACCTAGTGAGCCATGCGTCGCTCCTTGTGATGGCTAAGTTGAATTGCTGTCTCTTATACACATCTAGATGTGTATAAGAGACAGGGCCATGCATCGAGCAGCCCCGGCTAGACGCATGCGTCGAGTGGCCGTGTCCATACGTTGAGCACACTATCGAGCTGTCTCTTATACACATCTAGATGTGTATAAGAGACAGGGCTAAGACACGCTGCACGCCCATGCGTCGAAGCAACATGCCCATGCGCCTAAGCACCCGGCCAAGTGTCAAGGCGCCGTGTGCAGCCCATGTGGCCAAGCACGCCCATTCGTCAAGCGGTTAGCATGCCCCTGCGTCGAGTGGCCAGCCCATGCAGCACGCATATGCGTTGATGACAAGCACCATGCGCCCATGCCAAGCAAGCCGTGCGAGTGAGCCATGCGTCAAGAATGAACGGTCACCCTATGCGTTGGTGATGGTTAGCTCCTTGCGATGGCTAAGTTGAATTATCATGATAGTGATTTGGCTTGCTATGCGTTGAGAAGAGGATATGCATTGCTTATGGACTAGGCGTTGAGCAACCAAGAGTTGGACGCATACAAGGATAAAATCATCAGGATAACATCATCAAAACCATGTGTCTTCTTGGGAGGAAAGCCTTAAGCCTTAAGAATTTGAGGTGGTGGCATCAAATTGGAGGCTCATGCGTTGGAAAGGTGGAAGAAAACGCTTAGCTTGTGATGATCACAACATTCCGTTGATGGGTTAGACATAGAGGACGCATTGGACAGTGAGGTCTGAGGAGGACGCGTCAACTTGGGCCGAAAATTTCTCCCAATTTACTCGTGCATTTGGAGTGATTCCAAAGCCACGTGAAATCTCTGAAAGTCTAGTTTTCAGGGTAGGTCTGCCGGAAGAAAATCTCAAAGGGATCGGGCTGGAGTGAAAAGCTTCCGGAGACATTTTAGAATATGTTTGTAGGAGGAAGTATCTCAAAATAAGGTACATAACTATGAGTAATCTAAGCTGAAGTTTGAATTTAGGGGTGAAAAGGGACCTTGAGGTAGAAAAGGGGAGCTACTAGAGTGAAAAGCTCGTAAGCAATCAAGGTGAGTGGCTAAAACGTGTTGACTAAAACATTTGCTTAAAATGTTTAATTACAACGTGTTATAGAAAGCATGTTTTAAAGAAGATTATTCTCATGCCAGCTAGTTTTACAAAGTGAATTCCAAACGAACCATGAGTTATGTTTTAAATGCATGCATTTGTGAGAAATTGTTGAAAAGCAATTTATATGTGTTAGATATACTCAGCATGCATTAGTACCTTTAAAGCCATGTTTTTATATGTGTTATACTTTACATGCTTTAAAGAGAAAGACATTTATGACTAGTTTTACTTAAAACGTGATATCGAAGGACATTTGAGAAGGTATCCGCCCAACTAGATACTGAAGGATATTTGAGAAGGTATCTATTGGAACTGAAGGACGTTTGAGAAGGTACCAAACCAACCAGATACTGAAGTACGTTTGAGAAGGTATCTGAGCAGAAGTACCTAAGGTATGACGGTACTTAGTATGGCCACGGGCATGTAAGTAGAGTCAGAGATTGAGCAAAAGGGTTCTCTCTTGACTAGTAGTTGGTGTTGGGATTGTTTTTACCCATAGTAGGGTTATCCTCAATTGAGAAAGAGTTTTACTGTTTTATGATTAAAACAACTTTATATGTTCATGCTCGAAAAATGTTTATACTTCAGTACAAGTACTGTAGAAGCTTATATTTCAGTTAAACTCTTTATTGAGATTTTGTATGAGAATCAATTATCTTTCTAAAGTCACTCACTAGGCGCAAGCTCACCTCGTTTTCAAATGTTTTCTTTCTCCCCCCACAGGTAGCAATCAAATCCTCTGAAGATAGCCCTGCATCTACTCTGCCACTAAAGGATCAAAAGATTTGTAACCCGTCTGTTAGGTGGTTACTGTTCATATAGGGACTAGGGTTCATGGGTTTTGGGACTTGTGAATCTAATGTTGTAATGACTCTAAATATTTTATGTTTCTAAATTAATAAATTGTGGGCCTAAAGGCATTCCGCTGTACTTAAGTTATATTTTGGTATAAGAGTTATTCCACAAGTGTTATTAGGCAGTAAGTGTCAGCTACAGGGTTGATAACTGCTGCAGTCACGCCCTTCTCTAGGCTAAAAGGTTGGTCTGGTGCGGGGTGTGACAGCTTGGTATCAGAGAAAAAGTATACGCAAACTTGGTAAAGGTTTGAAATAGCTTAGTATTAAAGCATAAAGTATTGG
The DNA here is from genome assembly GCF_009727055.1 of Benincasa hispida. Classification (NCBI taxonomy): domain Eukaryota; kingdom Viridiplantae; phylum Streptophyta; class Magnoliopsida; order Cucurbitales; family Cucurbitaceae; genus Benincasa; species Benincasa hispida. The sequence continues at coordinate 12,869,296 of NC_052360.1, read as the reverse complement.
GTGAAAGAGAAAGTTTATGCATTAGATTAAGTCCCATAGATAAGTCCCCAACATGTGTACCTAATAATTAGGCAAAGATGTTGAGGAGAGGAATGTTGACCCTACTAGCGGAGGTCCTAAAGTTAGACGGGACCCAGATCCAAAGGGGAAAAGAGTTAGAGACTCAGTAGAGCAGGAAGCAACTTCTGCAAACGAGTCGAGTACACCAAGGGTAAGTGTAGAACCCCAGATGGAGGATCGAGTATTCGATAGAATCACTCAAAGATTGGGGATGAGTGTAGGATCGATTCAAAACGATCAAAAAAGAAATTCGGCATCGAGAGGCTGAAAGCTTTAGAAGCCACGACGTTCGATGGAGCCACAAATCCAGTATATGCAGAGAAAAAGTGTTTCCCGCCTATAAGCTAGCTACTTGACTCGCTAGCACGAACCTGATACTGATCTACCACTTGATCCAGCTGCAGGTCTTAGATCTCTT
>NC_052360.1:12800441-12868793 GCF_009727055.1 Benincasa hispida | reverse complement strand
ACCACCAGCTTTACAAAAAGTGCGCTTTTCCTCCCTCATACTAGCTACTGACCTCGCTTTAGCCACCGACCTCAGATACTGATCTACCACTTTGTCCAGCTGCACGCACGGCTTGATCTCTTTTCGACGTTGAACTTTGTTGGCTCATGCCTTCCAAAGCTCCTTATACACCCGAATGTTCCAAGCAATGGGCGTCCTCTACAATCTTTATTACTTTCCTCGTTCTCTCCAGGGCATTTCTAAACTGTCCTTCACCTGCTTAAGGAGCACATCTTCCCTCGCGACCACCAATCTACCTCTACACGGATAGCGCCGTCTCAACTCAACTAAGTGCCCAGAATCTATACCCAATTGGATGTAGCCAAGCTAACGCCGGTGCCTACGTATTTTCGACATCATTCCTAGGTAGGACAGTTTCATCAAAATACTCCTACCACCTCTTCTCTACATCTTCTGCGACTGATCGAAAGGGGTCCATTAGCTGCACGATAACTTAGAAAACATCTATTGCCCTCATACTCCAGCAACAGTTTACATCCTTTGCAAGTTAGCCCTACAGGCAATTCTTCCTCCGCTCTTTTGCTCTTCTTTAAAGAAAGAAACAAGGTAGTATTTATCCTCAAAAATACTTGTACTGAACTCAGACCAAACGTCATAGTTTATCCGAACTCACCCCTTCTAGCCTCTATTACTTTCACCCACTTTCTCAGCCCCCCTTTCTGCAGCCAAGAATTGCCCGCTTAACTCGCACCCTTGGACCCGGTCACTCCAGGCCCGGCATCTCATAGCTTAAAAACCTTTCTTTCAATCAAGCTCCAACCAAGCATGTAAACTGTGGTAGACCCCATACAGGAATATGTTATGGAAACAAGAATGTGTGCTTCCAGTGCGGACAAGCGGGGCATTTCAAGAGAGATTGTCCTCAGTTAGGTCATGGAGCACAAAATGAGCAAAGAGGAGTTACACAGATTGTAAACCAACCTAGAGCGACTAGAACTAGAGGTGAGCGATCCAGTGTAGCTAAGCAGAAAGAGGTAGCTAGACGACCCCAACAGCAACAGCAGCAGCAGCAGGGTAGAGTATATGCTATGACACACCAGGAAGCGAAAAAGGCTCCAGATGTTGTAACTAGTACGATAACTTTATGTAATCAATTCGCTTATGCATTATTTGATTTTGGTGCTACGCACTCATTCATATATAGCATGCGTGCATTATATATAGATAGAGTGCCTGAGCATATGAATGAGGATTTGTTTCTCTCTACGCCTATAGGAGATACTCTAGTTGTACATGAGTATTACAAGAATTGTGAAGTAATTCTTGGAAATCAGAGTTTTTGGGTTGACTTGATTCCATTAGAATTACTAGAGTTTGATGTTATCTTAGGTATGGATTTTCTAAGTAAACACTATGCCACTATGGATTGTTTTAAGAGAGAAATAGTGTTTAGGAAACCAGGTGAAAAAGAAATAACCCTGGTGGGAAGTAAAAGAATACTTCCAGGAAGTTTAATATCAGTAGTGAAGGCTAGGAAACTATTGAGTAAAGGATGTGAAGTCTATTTAGCCTATGTAGCAGTTTCACAGGATAAGAAACTGAAACCTGAGGATGTACTTGTGGTACAAGAATTCTTAGATGCATTCCCTGAAGAGTTACCAGGCTTACCACCTAACAGGGAAATAGAGTTCACTATTGAGTTAGTTTCGGGTACAACACCTATATCCCAGGCACCATATAGGATGGCACCAACGGAACTGAAAGAGTTAAAAGTTCAGTTACAGGAACTTGTAGATAATGGGTACATTAGACCCAATGTGTCGCCTTGGGGAGCGTCAGTCTTGTTTGTTAAGAAGAAAGACTGTACTCTTAGATTATGCATAACTATAGACAATTGAATAAGGTGACCATTAAGAATAAGTATCCATTGCCTCGTATAGATGATCTCTTCGATCAGTTCAAAGGAGCCACGATGTTCTCTAAGATAGATTTGAGATCAAGTTATCACCAGTTGAAAGTGAAAGGCACAGATGTTCCAAAGACTGATTTAGAACTAGATATGAACATTTTGAGTTCCTAGTAATGCCGTTTGGATTGACAAATGCTCCTGCGGTATTTATGGACTTGATGAATAGGATATTTCATTCTTATCTGGATTAGTTTGTGATAGTATTCATAGACGACATACTAGTGTATTCTAGTAGTGCGGAGAAACACAAAGAACATCTGAGGATGGTGTTACAAATTCTAAGGGAAAAGGAGTTATATGCAAATTTAGTAAATGTGATTTACTAAATTTGCATATAACTCCTTTTCCAAGGGATGGTGTTACAAGTCGTATTCCTTGGGCATATAGTTTCAGCTGATGGGGTTAGCGTTGATTCCCAAAAGATAGAAGCAATAGTTAATTGGGAATGACCCCTGAATGTAACCAAAGTACGCAGTTTTCAGGGTTTAGCAAGTTATTATAGGAGATTCGTGGAGGGTTTTTCTAAGATAGCTCTTCCATTGACAAACCTGACCAGAAAAGATGCGATGTTTGAATGGTCGCCAGAATGCGAGCATAGTTTTCAAGTATTGAAACAGAGGTTAGTGTCAGCACCAGTATTAACTCTACCTACACCAGGTAAAGAATTTGAAGTCTATTGTGATGCATCCCGACAAGGGTTAGGATGTATGCTGATACAGGAGGGAAAGGTAGTAGCTTATGCTTCTCGACAGTTAAAGAAGCATGAATGTAACTACCCTACACATGATTTGGAGTTAGCGGCAGTTGTGTTAGCTCTAAAGGTATGGAGACATTACTTGTTTGGTGAGTGGTGTCATATATTTACGGATCATAAAAGTCTAAAGCATATCTTTGATCAGAAGGAACTAAACTTGAGACAGAGAAGATGGTTCGAGTTGATCAAAGATTATGACTGTACCATTGACTATCACCCAGGTAAAGCAAATGTGGTAGCTGATGCTTTAAGTCGAAAAACCAAATCAGCTAAAGCAATTATTAATTCAGTAAAGGGTACATTGATTCATGAGTTGTATAATGTTAGGGCAGCATTACCAATCGGTCAAAAAGGAGGGTTACTAGCTTCATTTCAAGTGCGTCCTACGCTCGTAGAAGATATTCCACGTAAGCAGTTAAAGGATTCTGATCTTCAGAAGTTAGCTGAAGAAGTGGATAAAGGATTGAGGACGAACTACCAATTAAGAGCTGACGAAGTGCTATTGAAAGAAGGTAGGATATGCATACCTAAGGACTTATCACTTAAACAAGCTATTATAGAAGAAGCACATAGTTCGGCCTATGCTATGCATTCGAGCAGTATGAAGATGTACAGAAATTAAAGAGATCGTACTGGTGGCCTAGTATGAAAAAAGAGATAGCGGAGTATGTTGACAGGTGTCTATTATGTCAACAAGTTAAACTAGTCGGACAGAGGCCAGCAGGATTACTTAATCCACTCCCAGTACCAGAGTGGAAATGGGAGCACATCCCTATGGATTTCTTGTTTGGATTACCTAAGACACTAGCGAGCTATGATGGTGTATGGGTAATTGTGGATAGATTGACGAAGACAACTATGTTTTTACCTGTTAAAGTTACTTATACCCTAGACCAATTAGCCAAGTTATATGTTGATCGAGTTGTTAGTCAGTTTGGAGTTCCAGTTTCAATTGTATCAGATCGAGACTCCAAATTTACATCAATGTTTTGGCCTAATTTGCAGAAAGCTATAGGAACCAAGTTATATTTTAGTACTGTTTTTCATCCACAGACGAATGGTCAGTCTAAGTGGACAATCCAGACATTAGAAGACATGCTGAGAGCATGTATATTGCAATTTAAGGGTAGTTGGGATACGCATTTGTCGTTAATCAAATTTGCATATAACAACAGTTATCATTCGAGTATCGGGATGGCACCGTATGAGGCACTATATGGGAGACCATGTAGGACTCCGATATGCTGGAATGAAGTGGGTGAAAGGAAATTACTAGGTTCAGAACTTGTACAACAGACGTCAGATAACATTAAGATTATAAGAGATAATCTTAAGACGGCTCGGGATAGGAAGAAGAGTTATGCCAACAAGCGAGAAGAGAGATAGAGTTTGAAGTTGGTGATAAAGTATTTCTGAGGTTATCTCCATGGAAAGAAATATTCAGGTTCGGTAGGAAAGGGAAACTAAGCCCAAGATATATTGGACCTTACGAGATAATAGAAAAAGTTGGATTTACCTCCAGAATTATCTCGTATTCATGATGTGTTTCATGTGGCAATGCTTAGAAAGTATGTGCCAGATCCTACCCATGTATTGCCTAAGCAACCGGTATAGTTGACAGAGAATTTGTCTTATGAAGAGGAACTAGTGGAGATTTTTGACAGAAAAGAATAGGTTTTAAGGAATAAGACAATCCCATTGGTGAAGGTACTATGGCGAAACCATAGCATGGAAGAAGCAACATGGGAAGCCGAAGAGAAAATCAGAAACAAGTATCCGCAGTTGTTTAATTGATGGACTTGTAGCAAAATTTCGAGGACGAAATTTTTATAAAGGGGAGGTAAATGTGAACCCCGAATCCTAATTTCTCTACTTGAGTATGTTCCCTATTGACATTAGTGTGATGAGTAGGTTGATGCGTTGGAAGGCACACGGGTGGGCGAGGCATGCATGGAAAGACAGCCATGCGTCGAGCAGCCTCGGCCAGAGCCCAAGCCATGTGTCGAGCAGCCCCGGCCGGACACATGCGTCGAGTGGCCACGTCCATGCATTGAGCACACTGCCGAGCGGTCATGCCCATGCAGTGAGCACCTTGCCAAGCAGCCATGCCGTGCGTCGAGGTGCCATGCCATGCAGCCAAGCGCACAGCCCATGCCATGTGCCTATGCGAGTGAGCGAGCGATGCCAGCACACGCTGCACGCCTATGCATCGAAGCAACACGCCCATGTGCCTAAGCACCGGGCCAAGCATCAAGGCACCGTGCGCCGCCCATGCGGCCAAGCACGCCCATGCATCAAGCAGCCAGCCCATGCAGCACGCCTATGCGTTGGTGGCCAGTACCATGCACCCATACCAAACGAGTCATGCGAGTGAACCATAAGTCAAGAATGGATGGCTAAGTTGAATTGTCATGATAGTGAATTGGCTTGCTATGCATTGAGAAGAGGCTATGCGTTGCTTATGGACTAGGCATTGAGCAACCAAGAGTTGGATGCATACAAGGATGAAATCATCAGGATAACATCATCAAAACCATGTGTCTTCTTGGGAGGAAAGCCTTAAGCCTTAAGAATTTGAGGTGGTGGCATCAGATTGGAGGCTCATGCATTGGCAAGGTGGGAAGAAGACACTTAGCTTGTGATGATCACAGCATTGCGTTGATGGGGTGAGAAGAAGACACTTGGCCATGTAGCCAAGTAGGTGGTGTCAACTCCGGAGAAGGTTTGCACGCCTATAAATAGAGCAAAGAGACTTTATTTTTAGTTCACAATTCAGAAATACCATAAAAATATTGGGAAAGTTGAGCAAACCTTGCGTTGGAGCCAAATCCATGCGTTAGACATAGAGGACGCATTGGATAGTGAGGTTTGAGGAGGACGCATCAACTTGGGACAAGGAGTTCTCCCAATTTACCCGTGTGTTTGGAGTGATTTCAAAGTCGCCTGAAAGTCGAAAGTCGAGTTTCCAGGGTAGGGTTTCCGAAAGAAAAGCTCGAAGGGATCGGGCTGGAAATTGAAAAGAAGATAGAAGGGTCAGGCTGTCTGATCAGTCTGGGCCAGTCTTGAAGATTCTATGATTCCGACCTAACCACGAAAAATTGTGAGCTCAAATTTTTAGGGTAAGATTCCTGAGACATTTTAGAATATTTTTGTAGAAGGAAATAGCACAAAATAAGGTCCATAACTATGAGTAATCTAAGCTGTAAGTTGAATCTAAGGGTGAAAAGGGAGCCCGAGGTAGAAAAGGGGAGCTACTAGAGTGAAAAACTCCTAAGCAATCAAGGTGAGTGGCTAAAACGTTTTGCTTAAAATTTTTTATTACAACGTGTTATAGAAAGCATGTTTTAAAGAAGATTATTCTCATGCCAGCTAGTTTTACAAAGTGAATTCCAAGTGAACCATGAGTTAAGTTTTAAACACATGCATGTGTGAGAAATTGTTGAAAAGCGATTTATATGTGTTAGATATACTCAGCATGTGTTAGTACCTTTAAATTCATGTTTTTATATGTGTTATACTTTACATGCTTTAAAGAGAAAGTCATTTATGACTAGTTTTAGTTAAAACGCGATACCAAAGGACATTTGAGAAGGTATTTATTGGTACGAAAGGACATTTGAGAAGGTACCAAACCAACCAAATACTGAAGGATATTTGAGAAGATATCTGAGCAGAAGTACCTAAGGCATGACGGTACTTAGTATGGCCACGTGCACGTAGGTAGAGTAAGAGATTGAGCAAACGGGTTCTCTCTTGACTAGTAATTGGTGTTGGGACCCACAGTAGGGTTATCCTCAACTGAGAAAGAGTTTTACTGTTTTATGATTAAAATAACTTTATATGTTCATGCTTGGAAAATGTTTATACTACAGTAAAGTACTGTAGAAGCTTATATTTCAGTTAAACTCTTTATTGAGATTTTACATGAGAATCAATTATCTTTCTTAAGTCACTCAAATGTTTTCCTTCACCCCCCCCCCCCCACAAGTAGCGGTCAAATCCTCTGAAGATAGCTCTATATCTGCTCTGTCACTAAAGGATCAAAAGATTTGTAACCTGTTTGTTAGGTGGTTACTGTTAATATTGTACACCTGTTACTGTTGTTCATATGGGGATTAGGGTTAGTGGGTTATGGGACTTGTGAATCTAATGTTGTAATGACTCTAAACATGTTATGTTTCTAAATTAATAAATTGTGGGCCTAAAGGCATTCCGTTGTACTTAATTTATATTTTGGTATCAAAGTTATTCCACAAGAGTTATTAGGCAGTAAGTGTCAGGCACAGGGTTGATAACTGCTGCAATCACGCCCTTCTCTGAGCTAAGAGGGTGGTCTGGTGCGGGGTGTGACAACTAAGTTTGAGGAAAGTGCTACTACCTGGGCTAGAAGTGCAAGTGAATTATATGATGATATAATGAGTCACCACTTAAAACAAATGTATTTTTGAAAAATTTGACCCTTGCAATCTCTACTCCTTATCATAAATGCCATAAACTCAGTCTTTGAAAATCAAAGAAAATTGATTATGAAATGATGCATGTTGTTATGCGATGAAATAATGGAACAGTATGCGATGACGGAGGATGCGTTGAGCATGCAACTTTTCTCAGCAAGGTCCAAGTATAAACCCTACTGAGTTGTCTGGTAAGCCCAGGGTCAAACTCAGGGACTAAGGATAACACTATGTGATGGTAATTTTTAGATCACGTTGCGGTAACAAATAAATCAAGTGGTTGGTTGGTTTGTTGTTTAAAGAATAAAAAGTATGCGACGGATTTGAGAAAAGAGTAATTATGCGATAGATACACTGAGTATGCGGAAGAACGGGTTGAGAAGGTCATTAGCTAGCATTTCCCGATAATGCATTCAAGCTATGCGATCGTGGTACACTTATGTGGCCGCAATTCATTTTCCAATGCAAATGCAATGACTCCTAATTTTAGGATGCATGCGATGAATGCGATAATGTCTATAGAGCTTATTCCTAAGTCTTTACTTCTTGCCTATGTGATAATGAAAGATGCATACACGGACAAGGCGACCGCATACAATCATAACCTATCTCTAGGGTGCATGCGATGCGTTGATAGCAAACAAAGCTTATTCCTAAGCTTCTATCTCTTGATTATGTGGTTCTAATCTGATACTCCCGAGCCTAGATTCTAATATGAATTTTCCAAGCCTAGATTCTATCCTTAGACTACCCTTCCGAGTATCTCTACTGGACGAATGACGCATACATAATACAAGATAATCACATAGAATAAAGATCTCAGGTTATGTTAGCTAAGTGCTTCTCAACCCATTCGTCAGATTTAGTTACTCATGCTTAATGTAAAGAGAGTGGACAGATATAAAGATGCGACTTCTATTTTATAAGTAGGTTCGAGTACAAAATGACAATGGAAAGTAAGGGTAGAGAGCCTGGTAGCAATTCCTTGCTTCCCAAGGCTTTTACACTGTTATCTCTAATCTGCCCAAAAGATGTTCTTGCTTCCACAAGAGGTGGCCCTCTCTCTGGGTTCGACGCTCATGGCATGCTTTCAAGTTCACCAGAATTATCTCTTGGTGAATCTCCCTTCACTCGTTTCCGCCTTCTAAGTGAAAGAAAAAAAACTATGAACAAGGCTTCTTCTATCTATAGGGAAAATTCTATAAACTGGCAAACTCCCAAAAAAAAACTCCCTTCAACGAAGATGGCCTGTGGTATTTATAGAGCTTCAGGGTGAAGAGTTTTTCTTTCTTATGATTGCACTGATGGGATGACATTAATTCTCTGTCTGATCCGCCGAATATTTTTCACCAAAAAGTTGAGTGTACTTGCTACAGTAGGTCTTTAACGACTTGTCAACTTAATTCGAAATCAACTGTCATCAGCTTTATGTTCCATTGTGATTTATTAAGCTTTCACCCAGATGCGCCCACCTTGATGCACCAGCTCTATGCAGTCACCTTCTTGAGAAGATATTCGCGAGCGCAAATGATCACATAGCCTTGCGGTCGCAATCTCTCGATGTGCTTAGACATTGATTTCTTCGGATCGCATTTTCGCCTTGCGTTAATGCATTTTCTACACGAAAATACATAAGTTAACTGTTTTAATGCGATGGACGCATGCAATCGCAATGTTGTAAACTTAATGCTTTTGGACGCAATATTCTATATTTTGACCATCGCAATCCTGCATTGTTTTATAACTTTGCGCTGTAATAACGTGTATTTCTGCCCATTATCACACCCCCAAATTTAAACAATGCTTGTCCTCAAACATAAGTTAAAGATTTTCTTTAGAAAGTCGACTGCCTTCTCTTTCCTATATTTCTCAAGGATGCCTTATTAAAATCCTATACACCAAAAATCTCCTTAATTCTTATCCAGGTTTCTTCTTAAAATATTTCTAAAATTTAGGGACCGCAAGTTTAACCTTAAAGCTTTACTAGATTCTAGGGCATTGCATGATTTATTTCATAAAAAAAAAAAAAAAACTTTTCCAACTAGGGTGTTTTCAAATGATTTTTATCCTTGCGTATTTTAGACATATATATTTTCTTCTTCTTTTTTTTTTTCTTTGACCTTGTGCTGACCCAAGTGCCTAGCCTTCGTTTTGGCTTGTCCCCATGGGTGTCATGCGAACATCCAACTACTAGCAAGGCGCCCCTTCTCAGTCTAAACTCATGCCCATTTGGCAGTGGAGTTGCGATCATTTATTTATACGTTGATCACAATTCCTACCTTCGTTTTGGCTTGCCCCCATGTATGTCATGCAGACATCCAACTACGAGTAGGATCCGATCACAACTTTTTTTTTTTTTTAAAGATAGCAAGGTTGAAAATGAATACCGCACCCCCAAATTTAAAAAGCAGCAATGTCCTCATTGTCGAAAGATTGAAAGAAGTCATGCGATGCTCTTAGGAAGTTTTGTAAAGGATCAGTTTGAAAGAAAGCTGGCAGACCACTAACTTCTATAAATATTTTATGAGTTGACTATCCTAAAGTTAAGTTGACTCTAGTGTATACGAAAAATTAGAATCAAGCGTTTCATCATTGAAATCATAATTGGCAAAGAGAAATAATGCGGTGACTAACTAAATTAATCAATGCTAAATTATTACGCTGACTAAAGAGGATAAGATGATAAAATTTTTACAGCTAAAATGCAATGCAATAGTGCAAAATTTGGAAATAACTAAGTCAAGGAAAGATACAACCCCCAAATTTGCGTTGTCGCTCGCATTATTTGTGGACGCATCCTGCTTTGCGGCAAACTGCATTCTTATATTTGTAGTGACAGAATAAAGTAGTTGCGTCTTTGTGTAGCACCTCCGCAATCATTCACCTCGATTGTTGCTATGAAAACTTTGAGAGGGTCAAATACAAAACAAAGTGAACAATTTTTTTTTTTAGTTTTTAAAGACAAATATACGACAACAGTTAAAAGATGAGTGATGAAAGTTCATGAAGCATTGACATAAAAAAAGGATATTCCAAAAGGATTGCGTCCCTGATGAGGTTGAGTCGCATAGTAACTGAGGGATTGCTTATTTCAAGTTGGACTTCTTACGTTCACGATGGCTTTTTCTTCTTTTTTCCGTCTTCTGGGATCTTGACTGCCTTAATCCTGAGCTTTTCCCTATTGATGTTCATTACTATTTCCCCCTTGTGCACATCAATTTGAGCGCAACCGGTCAATAGGAATGGTCGTCCCAATATGATGGGCGCATCTTCGTTTGCTTTATAGTCTAGAATGATGAAGTCTGCCAGCAAGATGAATTTGTCAATTGAGACTGCGACATCTTTCAACTCTCCCTCGGGATGTATTTGGAATCTGTCCGCAAGTAGGAGAGTCTCCGTCGTGGGCGTGAGTTTGCCCATATTCAATCATTTGAAGATTGATAACGACATTAGGTTTATACTCGCCCCAAGATCGCATAGTGCTTGACCACTGTAGACTCCTCCAATTGAGCATGGTATTGTGAAGATTCCTGGGTCACACAATTTTTTGTGGGATCGTGGTATTTTACGTTACTGCCTCTGTAGCGATCTTTTCTTCATCATTCTGTTTCTTTTTCAATCTTTGCGAGAATGGTGGTAGCTGGACTTCTTCTATCTCGTGTTCTAGAGGCTTGAAGGTGGACGCAAATTCTGGGTTCATCTTCTCGAGCTCTTCTGGATCATATGTCAACGGGTCCTCGGTTGTCACCGCATTTAAGTTAGTCATGATGGGTTTCTCCCCTACTTCCACCATCATTTTTTTGCTTAGCAAAGAGACTGCTAAGAATTGTTCCTTTCCTGTACCCCCAGAGTAGCGAGGGAGCTCAGTTGAGCTCGACAACGCTCCTTACGGTCTATTTTTGACTTTGCTCACAATCTGTCCTAGCTGAATTTCGAGATTTTGGATGGACGTTGCTTGATTCCGAAGAACTGATTCATTCTTCTCGAATTACTGCTTCAGCAAGCTCTCTAAGGATGAAGATTGCGGCACCTGCGAACTGCTGGCTTAGTTATGCGTTTGACCGTTGGTTCGCGGGAAAAATCCTGGTGATCCTTCCTTTTGTGCCACTGGTTGAAAGCCTTGTTGTTGATTTTTTCACACGAAATTGGGGTAGTTTCTCCACCCGGGGTTGTATGTATCAGAATAAGGTTGTTCTTTATGAAGCATACTGACTGCAGATTTCCTGGGCATTCTTCCATCGGATGTGCTTCTCCATAGATGACATAGCTTGTGGTCGTTTGAGCAATTGCGTTGACCTTTCCTTTTTGCATTCCCATGCTATTAATTGCGATGCCTTGTATCAAACTCATCATCGCGTTCATTTGTGTTTATAGGGATGCGATGGCCCCGTTGTTCGCGTCACTATCTTTAATTCTTAATCTTTGAACACTTTCTCTCCAGTCCTCATGATTTTTAGAAATGCGATCAAGGATATTCTTGGCCTCCTCATAAGTTTTGTCCAGTAGACCTCCAGCTGCTGCCACATTGGCAGCCGTTTGCGATACAGGGTTTAACCGTGATAAAAAATCTCCATTTGTAAATAGTCTGGTAAGTCATTATGCAGGCAATCTCTTACCAGTCTCTTAAACCTTGCCCACGTGTCGCTGAGCGATTCGTCAATATCCTGTTCAAAATTGGTTATCAACTTTCTTCTTCTGGCATTCTCCATTGGACGGAAGTATTTCTTCATAAACTTCTCTACTGCCTTGCTCCCATGAGGTAATCTCCCCCAGTTCGAGAGAATAAGCCCATTTTCGTGCCTGGTCACACAACGAAAATGGAAACAAAGTTAGTCGAACCTCCTCGGTGGAGATATTAGGGAACAAAATAGTGTTGTAGATCTCTATGAAACTCCGGAGGTGGGCGTGCGAGTCCTTGCCATGCCTACCACCAAACTGTCCGGCAGTTTGGATCATCTGCAACATCACCGGTTTCATTTTGAATCTCGATCTGTCAAGAGCGGGGTTCATGATTCCTGGGGAGAAATCGTAGAGGTTGGGCAACGCATAGTCCCGAGTAGGCCTATTGCGGTCGTTTGCCAATAGGATGGGATTCCCCATGATATTATTTTCATTTGGTGCTCCATTTCTAGGTTGTTCCGCCATGTTATCTTTCTATTATTGTTGTTGTTGGTGGCTATCTCTCCATCTTCGTCGGAACATTATTTCAATCTCTGGGACGTAGTTCGCCAGAGATTGAAAGCTGCAAAGAAAATCAGAAAATTACTGTTAGCACAATGTATTGCCGAAGTCCCCGGCAACGGCGCCAAAAACTTGATGCATGTTGTTATGCAATGAAATAATGAAAAAGTATGCGATGACAGAGGATGCGTTCAGCATGCAAGTTTTCTCAGCAAGGTCCAAGTATAAACCCTACTGAGTTTCCTGGTAAGCCCAGGGTCGAACTAAAGGACTAAGGATAACACTATGCGATGGTAATTTTTAGATCATGTTGTGTTAACAAATAAATCAAGTGGTTGGTTGGTTTGTTGTTTAAACAATAAAAAGTATGTGGCAGATTTGAGAAAAGAGTAATTATACGATAGATACACTGAGTATGCGGAAGAATGGGTTCAGAAGTTCTTTAGCTAGCGTTTCTCGAGAATGCGTTCAAGCTATGCAATCATGCTACACTCATGCGACTGCAATTCATTTCCCAATGCAAATGTAATGACTCCTAATTTTAGGACGCATGCGATGAATGTGATAAGTTCTATAGACCTTATTCCTAAGTATCTACTTCTTGCCTAGGCGATGATGAAAGATGCATACATGGACAAGGCAACCGCATACAATCATAATCCTATCTCTAGGGTGCATGCGATGCGTTAATAGCAAATTGAGATTATTCCTAAGATTCTATCTCTTGATTATGCTGTTCTAATCTGACTCTCCTGAGCCTAGATTCAAATCTGACTTTTCCAAGGCTAGATTCTATCCTTAGACTACCCTTCCGAGTATCTCTAACGGACGAATGATGCATATATAATACAAGATAATCACATAGAATGAAGATCTTAGGTTATGCTAACTAAGTGCTTCTCAACCCATTCGTCAGATTTAGCTACTCATGCGTAATGTAAAGGGAGTGGACAGATATAAAGATGCAACTTCCATTTTATAAGTAGGTTTAGAGTATAAAATGACAATGGAAAGTAAGGGTAGAGAGCCTGGTAGCAATTCCTTGCTTCCTAAAGCTTTTACACTGTTATCTCTAATCTGCCCAAATGATGTTCTTACTTCCGTAAGAGGTGGCTCTCTCTCTGGGTTTGACGCTCCTGGCACTCTTTCGAGTTCACCATAACGATCTTTCAGTGAATCTCTCTTCACTCGCTTCCGCCTTCTAAGTGAAAGAAAAAAAAAAACTATGAACAAGGCTACTTCTATCTACAGGGAAAATTCTTTAAACTGGCCAACTCCCAAAAAAAAACTCCCTTCAACGAAGATGGCCTCTGGTATTTATTGAGCTTCAGGGTGAAGAGCTTTTTCTTTCTTATGATTGCACTGATGGGATGGAATTAATTCTCTGTCTGATGCGTCAAATATTTGTCACCGAAAAGTTAAGTGTACTTTGCTACAGTAGGTCTCTAACGGCTTGTCAACTTAATTCGGAATCGACCGTCATCAACTTTATGTCCCATCGTGATTTACTAAGCTTTCACCGATATGCGCCCACCTTGATGCACCGGCTCTATGTGGCCACCTTCTTGAGCAGATATTTGCGAGCGCAAATGATCGCATAGCCTTGCGGTCGCAATCTCTCGATGTGCTCGGACGTTGATTTCTTCGGATCGCATTTTCGCCTTGCGTCAACGTATTTTCTGCACGAAAATACATAAGTTAGCTATTTTAACGCGATGGACGCATGCGATTGCAATGTTGTGAAATTAATGCTTTTGGATGCAATATTCTATATTTTTACCATCACAATCCTGCATTGTTTTATAACTTTGTACTGTAATAAGGTGCATTTCTGCCCGTTATCATGAAACAATTGAGCAATACTATGTAAGTCTTAAGATAACATTGAAACATATAACACGTTGGATATTTTATGTTCACCTTGCTTGGTATGCATGACAACAGTACCTTTGCCTTCAACTTGTACTATCTTGTCATGTCCAAGAACCACCTTAGATTGTCTAGATCTGTTAATGTGGCTAAAAAGATTTATCGGTTGTTTGGGGCACAGAGTTGATATAGAATGTCTAGAGTTTATATGTCTATGAAATCCATATATTTGTGGAGTTCATATGTTTGAGTTTGAGGTGCAGAGTTATTTGATCTGAGTTCATATGTCTATGTTTGGGGTGCAGAGTTCATATATTTGGGTATCTGATGCAGTTTTTTGAAACTTTTTTTTTCAATAATATTCTTTTATGATTACTATTTTTGTTCTAAAAGTTTTTTATTCAATAATTCTACCCATTTTTGTTTGAATAAAATATGAATTTCAATTTTTTCTTTTTTTCTTTTTTTCTTTTTGCTTTCTTTCGTTCATTCTTTCTTTGTTCTTTGGGCAATGAACAATAATTAACCCAATGCATTTCTTGTAGAAATATGTTTAAATAAAATGAGAAACCAAAGCGAAATCAAATTTTTTTATTCTAGCTAATTTTTTTCCATGGATTTCTGATGCGTGGTTAATGCGATGAAATAATGGTGTAGAATGCGATGGTGGAATATGCGTTGTGTATGCAAGTTTTCTTAGCAAGATCCAAGTATAAATCCTACTAAGTTGCCTAGTAATCCTAGGGATGAACACAAGGACTAAGGAAACAGTATGCGATGGTAATTTTCGATTACTTTGCGATAACAAATATGTTGATTGGTATGCTGCTTAAGGTATAAAGTTTATGTGGCGGATTAGAGAAAAGAGTTAATAATACGAAAGTACAATCAGTATGCAAGGAACGGGTTGAGAAGGGATTTAGCTAACACTTCCTAAGAATGAGTTCATGTTGTGCGATCATGCTACATACATACAACAGCAAATCATCTCTCAATGAAAATGTTATAGCTTCTAGTTTTAGAACGCATGCGATGTATGCGATGATGTCTATAGGACTTACATCTAAGCCTCTATTCTTGTCTATGCGATGACGAATGACACACACATACACAAGGTGACCGCATACTACCATAACCTATTTCTAGGGTGCATGCGATGCATGTTGGAAAATAGAACTTATCTCTAAGTCTCTATCTCTTGCTTACGTAGATCTAATCTTGCTTTCTCAAGTCTAGATTCTAACCTTGCTTTCTCAAGTCTTAGGCACTTTCTTTAGACTCAATCTCGAGTAGCTCTAAAGTGGTGATGGACGCAACATAAGACAAGATGGTCGCATGCAATGAAGATCTTAGGTCATATTAGTTAAGTACTTCTCAACCCATTCAAAAGTTTAGTTACTCATGCATATTGTAAAGAGAGTGAACAGATGCAAAAATGCAGGTTCCATTCTATAAATGAAATTGAAATACAGAATGACAATTTGAAATAAAGATATGGAGCCTAGTAGTAATTTCTTGCTTCCCAAGGCTTTTACACTATTTTCTCTACTCTGCTAAAAAGATATTCATGCTTTCGCAAGAGTCGGCTCTTGATAACTTGTAGAAATACAAGTTATTTATATCGTTTTATTTAGATTATGCAGCAAAAAGAAGGTAAAAGTTGCATCGACCGAATAGAAATTGGCTTAGAAATGCAAAAGTTGTAAAGTGTCGTAACCACACCCACTAACCCCATTGCGATGGCAAAATGGAATGTCCAAGTCTTTGTTTTGCAAGAAATAGGTCACCGTATGCAACGATCGCTCGAGGACAAAAGGAACAACACATTCATACTGCATGCGGCAGTCAATCGAGAACGAAAAAGAACAACGCAATTGCAGCGCATGCGACGATCAATGATGGACGCAAAAGATCAACACATTGGCACCACATGCGGCAATCGATAAAAAGATCAAACCAATTACACCGCATGTGGCGACCAATCGTAGATGTAAAGAGCAATGCATTTGGAAGGACTTCTGAAGTTGTACAGCTTTTCTGTTGTACGATTCTAACAAAATAAATATTGAGCAAAGCGGACATTTCCACCAAGCCCTGACAGGAAAAATTAGCTTTTCAGAGCGGGACCACTGATGCAGAAGGTGCCAATGTCTATAAATAGGTACATCAATTTCAAGGAGGGAGGCTGGACTGAAGAGACAACTTAGAGAAAATCCGGGGAGAAAGACGAGATAAGACCGAAAGGTAAGTCTCTGGAGCAAGCAATTCATTCCATTCCCGAAGAAGAATCTCTGTGGAAAGATCACTTCTATCTGGAAAACAAGCCTGAGAAGGAAGTTCTCCACTCCATTCCTCCCACTCGCCGGCAAGCACATCATCTTCGATCGGATCCATGTCAAGACATTGACACGCTTTCCTTATCTGTTCTTACTTTCTATTCATCTGTGTTCATCTCTAATCTTTCATTCTTTGTCTGTAACAAACATTTATCTTTAGATTTTAATATCATTATCATATTCATCGTTGTCTCTCTGTTCTTCACCATACATTCATCATCCATTTCCTTCACCACGTGTAACTAATCCCTCAGGGTAAGGAGGAAGGATTAAGCGAGTAAATTAATCATTGTTGAAGAAATCGGTTGAGTTTAGCTAAAGCATGCTCAACGACATCTTCACCTATGAGAGCAGAAGTGAAGATGTTATTCTGTCTCTCGAAATAAAGTTGGAAGAATGCGTTAACTAAAGTGAGAAGTATTTCTAGAGATGGAGACAACCTTGCGTTCACCACGTCCATCCCTGTTTCACCATAGACATATGGGATTGCGGCCGATCACTGAAAGGTGTAAGCCTAGGGAAAGCGGAATCATAGTTGTGTCCTCAACAAGATTGACGAACTTGCGATGTCCTTTCCCTCAACCCATTCTCTTTCTGACACATTTCACAAGACTTGCCACTGCATTCATCAGATGCTTTTACACATCTTCATAGCTAGTCCTCAACTTGTATATTTAATTGTTTATTAATTTATTTGTTATCGCATTCTATTTTATTACCGCATCTTCTTTTATCACCGTAATTTATTATCGCATTTTATTTATCATCACATGTTACTGTATTATCGCATTTTACTTTTCATCACATGTTACTTTTCTCAAATCAATTTATTATCATTTTGTTTCTCAGTCGCATTTATCACATCAATATCGCATTAATCATCGCAATCCCCGTGTTCGACCTCAAATCACTCTGAGAAATTTGTGTTGGAATTATACTTGGTTCCAGCGTAAGGAAACTTGTGACACGTGCACACTACACGAACGCATACTACGAACATATCTAAGCACCACCGCATACATCATTTAGAACGTAGTATCGCAGTTATCATTATCACAAAGCTCATACGTCATCAACCTTACGAAGATGTTGGCAATACACAAGTACGAATCAACATTAAAAGTTTTTGGTGCCGTTACATTGTTTTTGGTTTCATTTAGCTGTAACTGATTTAGTTACTCTTTCCTAATAATTTATTCAATATTATAGATGATACGGAGGGACTGTTTCCTTTTTGTGGGCCTATCTGATCAAACTTCCCAAAGAACTTCTTCTGCTCCTCCTCCGAATAGGGAAAGATACCCTATAAATCATCCCTCTTTGTCTCCGGCTTAATCCCAAGCTTGACCAATGTTGCTTTCTTTTTGATGTTAAGTGGTAAAGCACCGTATCCATATAACTGCTTGCCACCATCCCCATCCTCAAATAAGGTATTTTCTACGGTAGCATGAATAGCGCATAGCTGAGCAGCGCCCAATACACCTGCAACTCCTATCATATGAAATAGGTTCAATGTCCATTTAGGCCCGACTAGGAACACGTGGATCCAGGGAACCTGGCTCGGGAACAGTTTCTTAATAGTAGGGGCTAATCCTTACATAATTGTAGGGGCTAATCCTTACATAATAGTAGGGGAAGAGAAATCGATTTCGCGAGTTCAAGAAGAAAGAATTTTTCGAGCGCCCACAACCACTATGATGCCAACTCTCCATCATCTTTCTTTGGCTGAGTGGGATGTATTTCCACGGTCAACTTCAAAGTGGATTTATTGTGAGAAGAGTGCGTTATAACGTGCTTCTTTCCAGGAAAGATCCAGTGTTCTAACACTTCTCAAAAAGTTTGATCTAATGGCACCTTTCGCCCTTAGGTTTCCCCCCTCGGTGATTCTCTTTCCTTTCGCTCTGCCAGGCATCCTAACAGACCAGTAGACTTGAACCTTGTTCTTATATGACCTGGTTAGAGAGGCCCTCTTTAATACATCAAGAAAAGATGTTCACAGGGGCCAGAAAGACTCGGTCATAGGAACTTAGACCAGCTTGTAGTTGGATCAAATTAGAAAAGTTAAACTAGACTCGTTTCAGTATTGGCGGATATAGCCAACAACTCCTCTTCTAATCCTACAATAGAAAGGGCGCAACGTAGTTTTGTATAGGATGGAACCGAATCCAATTCACGAGGGTGCACGACTAGAAAATGGTGTATAACACGACCTAAATAACCCTCGCTTACTGGTATCTGAGCAATTCTTCCCGTTGCTTTTTCAAGTTCTTGCAGTTGAACATGCTTCCGGACATCGACCCTATGGTCAGAATCTTCAATCTGGAAGCGGAGCTGGTGCATCAAGCCAATAAGACATGTCTAAGATCATATGCCTCGGCCCTATTACGGTAAGGCCAATGCACCAGCCAGCCGGTGTGGTGGCGAACACGCTGTGCTGTAAGCTAAGTTGTTCACCTTGTAGACGGAGGAGATATAGATTGGTATCAGTATCTCCGTGAACAAGAAATATCTGTTCTTTTCTTCTTTCTTCTCTTATCTTCTTGCTTATCACGTAAGACTTCATCTTTTATGAATGCATACACCTGTTGGGCTGGGGTCGAGTGACAGAATGAAATACCTTATCTACATCTTCAACTTCATTTTATTTTCCTATAGGGAATCATAAAAGCAACGAAGTAAGTAAGTCTCCATTTACCCAGCGGGGCTAGCAACATTTACCACATCAACGACTATACTACCTTAGTCTCTTCCTTACTCTAGAACTGGCTTGTGTCCCACGTGAATAGGATACCCTACTTACAGCAGGCTTGCTTGGAGAAGGCTTGCAACAGGCACTTTCCACTCCTTTGAATTAAGGTATTTGAGAAGAGGCCAGATAGAAGGTGGCTCATCCAACCCTGCGAGCGGATCCATTGTTTATGCGGCAGTGCAATGCAGCTGAAAAAGGTAAGCTCCTTTTATTTTATTAGTAAGGTATAGGTTGGGGAAAACTCTAAAACTAGGGTTCCAAAAAGCTTACTGCTCCGTGGGAAACGATATCCGTTTTCGAAAAGGGCACCCCTACGAGACCCCTAAACTACAAGCTAGCGCTCAATGGCTTTTCCGCCGTTCCTTTTTTCTTATTTCACCTATTTTCCCTTGATTTTGTTTCAAGGATGAATGAAACTTCTCGTACGAATTAGCTCATTGATTCTTCCTCTTTCTCTTTCTTCGATAATTACATATCTTGAAGCTCCTCCCCCTATTGGTCGAGCGGCTGGTTTTTCCATCATCCAATCCACAACAAATCGAATGAAACCTGGCGAAAAAGAATTTCACACTTTGCTGAGGAACGAAGCTTCGTGTTTGTTTTTCTTCAAACCCCCAATCCGCTCTCGCTCGTCGCTACTAACGGGGTCTCGGTTGATTTTCCTTCTTTTTCGTCAATATTCTTTGAATTGAAATAGAAGATATGGCTCTCGAGTTGTATGTTTAATGTATATCTCCCTTCTTTGTTTCACCTCCCTCTTTTACTACTATCTACACATCTACTTTGTTTCTTTCTTTGGTCTTTCTTTTTTGCAAATTTTCTTATTGATTCCAGGGGCGGCGGCGTTCTTGAATGAAGTCGAGACGAACCGAATTAGCACTTCTCAGATCAGGCTAGGCCTCTCCAGTGAAGCTGGGCACCGGGGCCCTGGATGCGCTAGAGATCAGCACATAGGGGGGTGGTTGCCTGTGTTTCTCGGCGACATCATACCAAAGTCGTACAATTAGGACCTCGATATGGTTTTATTCTATTTATTGTAGGCCAAAACATATAAAGATCGGCATAGTCGCTCATAGGGACATATCTATTCGTCTCGAGTTTCATCTAGATCAATTCATAGATCGATTTCTATCCATATGTATCGGTATCTCCGTGGATAGTGATAAAGACTTCATCTCTTCCTTTTCGATTGCTACTACTAGTTGAGGGGTCTTCCCTACCTTCTTCAAGTACTTCCTCGTGGTTGTCACATTTGCTTTCTCTCTGAACAAAGGACTGTGACTTCTTTCTTCTCTATCTATCTAAAAGTAGAGTCACTGGTAGGGAAGAAGAATGAATGGGATAAGGCTGCAAGAAGAACCTAGAGAGGAAACTCCACCGAAAGAAGAAGAGAAAATAATACTTGAGCTTCTGGAAATCTTTCAAGAGGGAGTTCCATAGCGAAAACAGAGAGAGGAAAATTCAGAAAAGAGGGAGCCACCTGGGCGAGACCTTTCTCTCCTTTTTTTTTTTTTTTATTATTTCCATATGGTATGTTGAATCACTTGTGAAGTCGACTGAACGTCAGAGATTAAGATGTTCCCACGGGCAGTAATTAGTAGGTGTCAATGGAAAGTCTGGCATAGAAAGTTGGCGGTTCGGCATAGGGAGGAGTGAATACCCACTTAGCCTGTCGCTTTTTATGGCTTACCTTCGGGAAGTTTTTCCATTGTGAAAGTCTTGTCGAATTCATATTTTCATCCTTTATCCCATTAGAATCCAACAGAAAATGTTCGAAGAATCAGCTGCCTTTCACAGCTGTGCCTGACCGGTCCTTTCTTCCCTACAGAAAAAAGAGGTTTTGACCGCTAGGAACACGAAGTAGGACAAAACTGAGAGTTAGCAGCATAAAAAAAGATGGATTTGTGAATGAGAAATAAAAGCGTTGAATATTTTTGTGGTACTTTGTAGGACAGATTTCTATTGTATAGTCTATTTACGCGGAGAGAAGGCTAACGGTGTATGAGTACTAGTACAGAACTAGAATACGAAGCCGACCCAAAGATCAAGTGAACCTTTCATGCAAGAGCACGTCAGAATCGAACAAAGGAAAGAAGAAACATGGAAAACAACAATGATAGGCCCGAGGGGAATCAAGGAATAAATCGGCCGGCGCAAAACCCAGTTTTTCTGGCCGCCGACCACAATATTCCCATGAGGAACTATGCAGCACCAAATCTATACGACTTCTCGCCTGGAATATCAAGACCTATGGTGGAGGAGAATGCAAGATTTGAAATAAAGTCGGTCATGCTCCAAATAATTCAAAATACGGGTCAGTTTGGAGGTCTTCAAGGAGAGGACCCGCATGCTCATTTGACCAGCTTTGTAGAGATGTGTAATACATTCTCCATCCCTGGTGTGACTCCTAAAGGAATAAGACTATATCTTATCCCGTATACACTTCGGGATGAAGCAAAGAGGTTGGCTCATTCATTAGAGCCAAATGAGATCAATTCTTGGGATCAGTTGGTTGAGAGGTTCATTAAGAAATTTTTCCCGCCCGCAGTCAACGCAAGAAGACGAAGGGACTTGTTAAATTTCGAGCAAATGGAAAAAGAGACTTTGAGCACCGCATGGATGCGATTTAGAAGACTGGTGAAAAACGGCCTGGATAGATCGACACAAGCTATTGCCTGTCTCTTATACACATCTAGATGTGTATAAGAGACACAATGGCCGCAGTCACCTCGCTCCTCCAAACAGTGGCCATAAATCAAGGAACTCTCTCCCAGGGTGCAGTGCAAGCCAATGCACTAACGCAAGTGGTAGCAATAAGTTGTGTACAATGCGGAGGGGGTCATTCAGTGGAAATGTGCCTATCAAACCAATAGACAGTGTACTCCATCTAGAACAACCCGTTTAGCAACACGTACAACCCAGGTTGGAGGAACCATCCCAACATCAGTTGGGGAGGAAACAATGACCAAGGGGGCCAACAGACCTTGCAGAACAATCAGTCAGGGAATCGAGGCAATCCTCCGATTTGTCATCAGGGTCAAAATCAGAGTAACTACCAAAATAGGCAATCACACAACCAACCTTCCTCACCTAACACCTCGTCGAATTTGTCATCCTTGGAAGCTCTGCTCAAGCAATATGTAGAAAAAAAAATGATGCGATCATGCAATCACAAGCATCTTCCATCAGGAACTTGGAGGTCCAGGTCGGGCAGATGGCAGCCGAGCTTAGAAACAGAACACCTGGTACACTGCCCAGCAACTCAGAAGCCCCTAGATCGAGGGGGAAGGAACAATGTGAAGAAGTGACATTAGGCAGCCAAGTCTGATCGCTTGCAGGGATGCATTTGTGGTACACTAAAGACCCTTTTCAAACAGCATCCTTATTATCTATCTTTACTGCTTTATCGACTGCTTTGTTATTGCTTTCATAAATTATTTTTTCTGCTTACTTTAATTTATTTCTATTTCAATCTCAGCTTGCGTTAATTTATTTCCTGCCTAGTTGAATTTATTTCCAATTCTGTCTCAGCATGCGTTGATCTTAATTTTCTGTGAATGAATGATGTAAGGAACACCGCAACGTCTTATCAATATGGTTTTGGTATAAGCGTTGCGATGTTTGTGATACTTTGAAACATCGGGTATGCATTGCGACGACGGGTGTATCTTGCGTTAATAGATACACTTTGCGCCCGTCCTCCAAAAATGCATTGCATTGACGGATGAGTTGCGCTCGTATGTACATTGCGCCTGTCTTCCGCAAATATGCTCTATGTTGACAGATGTGTTGCATTGGTATAAATACCTTGCACCCGTCCTCCAGAAATGCGTTGCGTTGATGGTTGTGTTGCACTAATATATACATTGCACCCGTCCTTTGCAAATATGCATTTGCCGTAACGAATGTATTGCGTTAACAACTTAGTGTGCCTTTCCCATTAAATAAAGGAAAAAAAAAGATATAATATTTGCGGAGAGGGTAGTCGAATCGTTTCAGCTCTCGAGGAAATTATTACATAATAGACGAAAGGACGTCCTTTCCTACTATGTCATAATGGGAGGGGCGCGATAGGCTCTGTGGATTACCAAAGGCCCATCAAGGCCCAACCTATAAATCGCACCTTCTCAACCAAGGAGCCCACTTTCAGTCTCTTCGCGAAAAACCCTAAGCAAAATTTCTCTGCATACCATCATCCTCTTCCGCACTTTCTTTCGAAGAACAAATAAAATTTTCCAACTTCTTTCCCTTTACCGAACCAATGGCCAGACAATTATCCCATTCCTCTTCCCAGCCATCGTCCCCTTCCCACACCCCTATCATCGTGTGGGAGGCGGCCTTCCTTGCTGCCAGCCACCGCCTTGCCGCCTAGCCAAAGCTAACCCCTAGAATAGCCAGAAAACCCAAGCGAAAAACCTCTGTAGCCGCAATACCACCCACCCACCATGAGGGGCCAAGCACGAAGAGTGCCCCTGCCACCAGACCTGAGGTGGCATTCCCAATACCTTCAACCGAGAGAGAGCTAAAATGAAAAGACGACAAAGAGGTGTTCGGGAGTATTCTGAGACACTTAGAAAGGGACGGGGAATTGCTGGAGGCCAGAGTAGTGAACCAGCCCCTACCGACAGAGGAGGAGTTAGCGATAGCTCCACGGAGAATGGCCCTGACCATTTTGGATCCTAAGAAGACTGCCCCAACAGACTCCAACGAGGGACCCATAAAGTTTGTTTTGGAGGTTGTAGAGGCGAAGAAGTAGACGGAGAAGTCTGAAGAAAAGAAGGAGAAGAGAAAAGTTGAGGAAAAACAGGCAGAAGAAGATGAAGTCGCCCGACTGGATAAGGAGAAGAAAGAAAAAAGGAGAAGCGAATGAAAACAGTGCAAGCGAGAAGAGAAGCGCCTGAAGAAAGAGGAAGAAAGGAGGAAAAGGGCGGAAAGTCTGGATGTTGACGGAGAATCGACCATCGAAAAGGTGGAAGAGGGGGTGTCAGCGCAAGTTAAATCATCAGCACAACTACTCGCCTTATGACCATATTCCAGATTAGTTGCATCAGGCGACAAAGAAGATCTTGACATCTCCCCTTTAATGCGACGTCGCAAGGAGAATGTGCCATAAGGATCCACAAGTCACCCAACAATTTTTCAATGCATAGAAAAAAAGAAGGAAGAAAGAAAAAGAAAATTAAAGGAGAATGAAGAGAAAATGGCACGAGCGCGCCAAATCATCGCATCGACCAATTTGGCTAGAAAGCTTCACGATGAAGAGGTTCACCATGACAATCCAAGGGAAGAAGAAGAGGAGAAAAGAAGGCTTGAGGATGAGCAGCGCATTGTGCTCGCCTCTAAGCAATTTGAAAAGGAAATGAGAGAGGAAAAGGAGGCAAAAAAGAAAGAAAAGGAGGAAAAGGAGATGCATCGCAAAGCAAATATTCAGCACATCAAAAAGAAAAAAAGAAAAGAAGTGGAAGAGTGGGAAAAGGAAAAAGAAGAGCAACGTAAGGCATGGGAATGCATCCAAAGACAAAAATCCCGCCTTGCGTCCGCTCAGGAAAAGGGCAAGGCAAAGGCAAAAAGCAGCGAGCTTGCGTCGGCCAGAAGGCGCCCAACAACCAAAAAGGAAAATGATGATCTATGGATGGAGATGGGCTTCTTTCCTGCGTCCGCGCCACTACGAGATCTCATCATCAGAATTGTGGTGGAACACGGGGGGAAGCTTTCTGCCAATGTCCATGCATTGTAATTCCATCGGTAGTGAGAGCTTTCTACCATGGCTAGCTCCACGACACCGAAGATGCGGTGATCATCGAAGGGAAGGTAGTGCCATTCAGCACAGCGGACATCAATCAACTCTACTAGTTGAAAAATTTCCTAGAAGCACCAAGTAACAAACTGATTGATGATCCTGAAGAAGAGCATATGGAGGATGCGCTGAGAGTATTAATGCAACCAGGCACCAAGTAGACGGTGTCCTTAACCGGCATAAGAACCCTTGCCTCCAACTGGCTGCTACCAGAAGCGCATCTTTGGGTCTATTTGGTGAAGAGGCGACTCATCCCAACATCGCATGATAAAACCATTTCAAGGGATTGAGTCATGGCCGCATATTGCAATGCGCGCGACATTCCGATTAATGTAGGCAAGCTTCTGGCGAGGCAAATCTGAGGTTTTATTGGCCACGTGAGAGGATAGTACTTCTTCCCATGGACAATTTCAAGCCTATGCCTATCTGTAGGCACAGGCATCGATGAAGAACCCATGCCAGAAATGCACGACATCATCAACATGAAAATCCAGAGAATGCTTCTCAAGGATTCGCTGTATTGCATCGAGCCTCCACCGAAGCGGCCCCTCGTCAATTTGAATGCGCCGCAGCCACCAAGATCCAAAAAGCAGTGCCGCAATGACAAAGGGAAGGAAATCATCTAAGGTAGTTTCACCGTAGAAGCAAACCAATTTTACCCTTGGGCCCTTACCTCGTTTTAGTCATTCGTCCACCGAGCCCCTACAACAAATGAAACCCATTTCCTCTCTTCCTGTAAACAATTTACACAAATCTCCTCCTGCTCCCCCCAACTCCAACCCCGCATCACCAGGCAGCTTCCAATCTGCCATCCATCTCCACCCGACCTTTCACCGTAAACATCGGCCGCATGTTGATGACCCACACGGTTCGGGAGCAGGCCTTTCGCTTAGCCCCAAAACTGATGCTGGTGAGACATCTACAGCTAACCCTCCACCGCATCCCTAGCTGTGCCTTTAGATGACATACGGGTATTTTTGTCTCAAGAGCTTATCCTTCTTCTTTCTAGTCATTGATGGAGTTGTGGAGAGATGCAACGCATGAGATTGCGACAAGACGATGGTTAACATTCAACGCAACATTTTTACCCTTTCGCAGAATCAAAGATAGTATGGCTGAATGCAACCATGAGTATTTCAATTTCCTAACTGCATATTTACATGGTCCCATGGTGCCTCAACATCTACAGTAACCTCCGTACTTTCAAAAAGTGTCGTAAGAAGCTCCTTCGCAACGCCTTCCTTACCGAGAGCCCCCGCTGTAATTCTAAATTTGGGGGTGTACCACCTTCTCCTTCACAATTTTGAATTCTTTTTGCGGTCATTCAATTTTTTTTTTCATAGATAGTTATACCTTTGTATTCTTCTGTACATGCTTACAATTTTGTGTTTGTGATAATTAAAATTCTTTGTGTACTTAGACAATTTTTATACAACTGAGTGATTATTCTTTTCTTTTGCATTGGCCTCTTTAATTTTATCATCCTTTGTCAATTTATTGCGGTAATTCCCTACTTTTCGTTTGCGTTGTTTACTTGCACTGCCATGATGAGTATAATGCGTAATCTTAGTGCAATTTCTTCATACATTGCATTTTCTGCCTAACACTTAGACAATTCATTGCAATAGCTCTGCTTTACCTTCTCTATTACAAGACTCTGTTCAAACCTACTTTTCAAAATTTTGACTAAGTGTTTTGTCTTTTTTGTCCATGATAGACAATTTTTGCATTACAACAATGGATGGATGGTACAAGCTTATGTTCCTGTTACCAGTTCCCTGGCAACGGTGCCATAAACTTGATAGACAATATGAATGAACACAGAGGTGCATGCTTGATGATGTGCTACAAGCTCATATTGCCATAAACTTGTAACATAATGTTCATATCTTACAGCATGTGAACTAATATGGATGTGAAAGAATGAACAAGTATATGCGTTGAAAGCATAGACTTGGTGACAAAGATGGAATGATATGCTGCATTATTGCTCATGCACAATTTAGGCGATACTACTTATAGATATGCGTTATTAATGAAATCTTGTAGTATGCTAGGGAGTAATGCGTTGTCACAAGTTTTCTTGCGCTGAAACCAAGTATAATTCCAACGCAAGTTTCTCGGTGTGATCCGAGGTCGAACACAGGGATTGTTTGAGGTTATTGCGTTGCATTTGTGATATTTGCGACCGGTTTTTACAATTAAAAAGAGTGTGTGTGTACAAGTATCTAAAGTTGCGGTAAAGTAGAATATGCGGTAAAGTAAAGTTTCGGTAAAATAAACCTAAGCTAACATGATACAAGATACAAGTTACGTGATATATGATACCGAGTTTGAGACTGACTGTGAAGATTATACAAAGGATTGTGGTATGCAGTGGCAAGGCTTTGTGAAAGAAACAGAAAAAAGAAAGGATAACTAGTAAAACCATCGCAAATTCACTAATTGCGTTAAAGATATAACTGTGGTTTTGCTTTCCCTTAACGTACACCTCTCGGTGATCGATTGCGTTCCCACATCTCTGTGGTGAAACAAGGATGAATGTAATGAACACAAGGTTGCTTCCATCTCTGGAAGTACTTCTCGCTTCAGTTAACACATTCTTTCAACCTACTGTCATTAGGCGGAATGGCTTCTTCACCCTGTCACCGGTGAAGATGCCACCGAGCATGCTTTAGCTAAACACGTTTATTTCCTTAACACCGATTAATTTACTTGTTTAATTCATTTTAATAACCAAAGGATTAAGAGAACATAATGATGAAAGCGATTAATGGAGGAACAGAAATAGACGGAAAAGATGGAGATGAAAACAATTATGATATTCAATACTAATCTTAAGCATCTGATACATGGTGTGAATGATGGAGATTAAGAAGATGAATACAATTGATGATAGAGATAGAACAAATACAAAAGAGTGCCAACGTCTTGACACAGATCTGGATGGTGGATTTGCTTGCCGGAGTGTGGAATGGATGAACCGAAGAGCTTTCCTCTCAGGCTTGCTCGTCCGATAGAAGTGACCTTGGTACAGAGCTTCAACATCGAGGATTGAAAGGATTTGCTCTGAGACTCACCTCTCGGCCTTGTCTCTTAAATCTTCGCGGATCTTCTTCGATCAGCACTTAGACCAGTCTCTATCTCAATATACAAATATCAAAATAACCTCGTATCAAGTATCCTTTCTCAATGGAATGGCCAGAGGTATTTATAGATGAATGCTCTGACTCTCTACCGTGTGGTGCCCACTTTATTGTTATGGAAATCCCGAGAATGGTGGAATAAATATTCCTTTTGTTATGCAATCAATCCATAAAAAATGCACAACGGTCAGCTGTACACGTGTCAAAATCCTCTGCAATTGCATTGCTCATTTGCATCTTTCGATCGTGTGTCCACATGCGGTGTTATTTTTTATTACCACATGCAGTTGAAGTTCAGCTCTGGATCGACTGTCGCTTGCGCTGTCATTGCGTTGATCGTCTATTCATTCCTGAATGATGGGCGCAAGGCAACATAGATGCGTAGTTCTTTCATCTTTGAGCCATGAACGCATGCGGTGACTGATTTCCTGCAAAACAGACATTAAAACACTCTATTATACCATCGTAATGGTGTTAGTGGGTTTATTGACGAAAATTTATAATTTTCGCATTTCTTAGCTATTTTCAATACAATTGATGCAACTTTCCTTCCTTTTGGCCGCAATATCTGAATAAGGCAGCATAAATAACTTGTATTTCTACAAGTTATCAGTCCAAAACAACGCAATGAGGACCTTACGACTCTCTAAATCTGGGGGTGCGGAAGGTCGAACAAATGCAATCAAGCGGATGCGGTCATATCAAGCAAATGCGACCATCATAAAAAAAAAAAAATAATAAAAAATAAAAAACCCCACTGTCAGCGTAAGGGAAAATCCCAACCTGATAAGAGTTAAGTCGTGAAAGGAAACTGCTCGTAGTTGGATGTTCGCATGACACCCGTGGGAGCAAGCCAAAACGAAGGTAGGTTACCAGGATCGACACAATACAAAAAAAGTAATAATAAGAATAAAAGAGACAACTCCACTGACCAGCAAAAGTTAAAACTTGTCTAAGGATCAAGAGTTGAAGTTGAGCTTGGTACACAACCGAAGTTGGATGCTCGCATGACACCCGTGGGAGCAAGCCAAAATGAAGGGTGTAACCATGATCAACGCTCTCTATGGGAAGACGCAAACCAGGTCACTGCATAAAAGGTGCACTTCGTTGTTTTCACAAGAATAGGTAAAACATTCTTTTCAAAACAAGAAACGAACTTTGAGCAGAAGTTTGTCTTAGGTAAGAATAAAGTAGAGCATGCTGAAGAAATGTTCAGAGGATAGAAGGAATTTGTAGTTTGAGAAATTATGTAGAGGTGGAGCATTCAGAGTAGCCGATCGATGCAAAGTTAGGATAGGATTTGAGTTGAATTGCTTTAGTTGAGGATATGCTTGAGGACAAGCATATATCTAAATTTGGGGGTGTAAAGACTTGTAGAAATACAAGTTATTTATACTGTTTTATTTATATTATGTGGCAAAAAGAAGGTAAAAGTTGTGTCGACAGTATAGAAATTGGCTTAGAAATGCAAAATTTGTAAAGTGTCGTAAGCACACCCGCTAACCCCATTGCGATGGCAAAATGGAATGTCCAAGTCTTTGTTTTGCAAAAAATAGGTCATCGCATGCGACGATCGCTCGAGGACAAAAAGAACAACGCATTCGCACTACATGTGGCGGTCAATCAAGAACGAAAAAGAACAACGCAATTGCAGCGCATGCGACGATCGATGATGGACGCAAACGATCAATGCATTGGCACCACAAGCGACAATCGATAAAAAGATCAAAGGAATTACACCGCATGCGGAGATCGATCGTAGATGTAAAGAGCGACGCATTCGCAAGGACTTCTAAAATTGTACAGCTTTTCTGTTGTACAATTCTGACAAATTAAACATGGAGCAGAGCGGACGTTTCCACCAAGCCATGGCAGGAAAAATCAGCTTTTCAGAGCGGGACCACTAATGCAGAAGATGCCAAGGTCTATAACTAGCTACATCAATTTCAAGGAGGGAGGCTGGTTTGAAGAGACAACTTAGAGAAAATCCGAGGAGAAAGACGAGACAAGCCAAAAGGTAAGTCTCTGAAGCATGCAATTCATTCCCATTCCTGAAGAAGAAGCTATGTGCAAAGATCACTTCTACATGGAAAACAAGCCAGAGGAGGAAGTTCTCCACTCCATTCCTCCCACATGCTGGTAAGCATATCGTCTCTGATCGGGATCCGTGTCAAGACATTGACATGCTTTCCTTATTTGTTCTTAATTTCTATTCATCAACTATGTTCATTCCTAATCTTTTATTCTTTGTCTGTAACAAATGCTTATCTTTAGATTTTAATATCATTATCATATTCATCGTCATCTCTCTATTCTTCACCATACATTCATCATCCATTTCCTTCACCATGTGTAACTAATCCCTCAGGGTAAGGGGGAAGGATTAAGCGAGTTTAGCTAAAGCATGCTCAATGGCATCTTCACCTGTGAGAGCAGAAGTGAAGATGTTATTCCGCCTCTCGAAAGAAGGTTGGAAGAATGCGTTAACTAAAGCGAGAAGTATTTCCAGAGATGGAGACAACCTTGCATTCACCACGTTCATCCCTGTTTCACCATAGACATATGAGAACGCGGCCGACACTGAAAGGTGTAAACCTAGGGAAAGCAGAACCTTAGTTGCATCCTCAACAAGATTGATGAACTTGCGATGTCCTTTCCCTCAACCCATTCTCTTTCTGACACATTTCACAAGATTTGCCACCGCATTTATCAGATACTTTTGCACATCTTCACAGCCAGTCCTCAACTTGTATATTTAATTGTTTATTCATTTATTTGTTACCACATTCTATTTTATTACCGCATCTTATTTTATAACAGTAAATTATTATCACACTTTATTTATCATCGCATGTTACTGTATTATCGCATTTTACTTTTCATCGCATGTTACTTTTCTTAAATCAATTTATTATTATTTTGTTTCCCGATTGCATTTATCACATCAGTATCGCATTAATCATCGCAATCCCCGTGTTTGACCTCAGATAACTCTGAGAAACTTGTGTTGGATTTATACTTGGTTCTAGCGTATGAAAACTTGTGACACGCGCACACTACATGAACGCATACTACGAACATATCTAAGCATCACTGCATACATCATTTAGAACGTAGTATCGCAGTTATCATTATCCCAAAGCGAATACGTTATCAACCTTATGAAGTTGTTGGCAATACAGGATTACGAATCAGTATTACAGCCCTCTCTTTGTTTTCCACGCTCCCTGGCACTCTTTCGAGCTGACCAGGACGATCTTCCGACGTCTTCTCTCTTCTTTCGCCTCTGCCTTCTAAGTATAAAAAAAACTATGAACAAGGCTAACTATCTTCTATGTGGTGAACTCTCCGAACTGAGCGAACTCCTTTAACGAATGTGGCCTTCGGTATTTATAGAGCTTCAGGGTGAAGAGCTTTTTCTCTCAAGAGATTACACTGATGGGATTTCATTTATTCTCTATGTCTGATGCACCGAATAATTGTCACCGAAAAGTTGAGTGTACTTGCTACAGTGTCGTTAACAACTTGTCAACTTAATTCAGAATCGATCGTCATCAGCTTTCTATCCCATCGTGATTTATTGAGCTTTCACCTTGATGCGCTGGCTCTATGCATCCACCTTCTTGAGCAGATCTTTGCGAACGCAAACGATCGCATCGCCTTGCGGTCACAATCTCTTAATGCGCTCGGACGTTAATTTCTTTGGATCACAATTCCACCTTGTGCCAACGCATTTTCTGCACAAAATACATAAGTTAGGTTTTTTTAATGCGATGGACGCATGCGATCGCAAAGTTATAAGCTTAATGCTTTTGGACACAATTTTGTATATTTTTACCATCGCAATCCTTCATTGTTTTCTATCTTTGCGCTGCAATAATGTGCATTTTTGCCCATTATCACACCCCCAAATTTAAAACAATGCTTGTCCTCAAGCATAAGCTAAAGATTTTCTCTAGAAAGTCGACCACCTTCTTCTTTCCTAGATTTCTCAAGGTTGCCTTATTCAAATGTTATGTACCAAAATCTCCTTAATTCTTATTTAGGTCTCTTCTTAAAATATTTCTAAAATTTAGGGACCGCAAGTTTAACCTTCAAAAAGACTTTACCTGTTTCCAGGGCATCACATGATTTATTTCATATAAAAAAAACTTTTTCAACTGATGTATTTTCAAATGATTTTTATCCTTGTGTAATTTAGATATATTTTTTTCTATGACCTTGCATTGATCCAAGTGTCTAGCCTTCGTTTTGGCTTGCCCCCACGTGTGTCATGCGGACATCCAACTACGAGCAAGACTCTCTTTCTCAATCTAAACTCATGCCCATTTGGCAGCGGAGTTGCGATCATTTTATTTATGCATTGATCATGATTCCTACCTTCATTTTGGCTTGCCCCCACGTGTGTCATGCGAACATCCAACTACGAGTAGGATCCGATCGCAACGTTATGTTTTTTTTTCCTTTTTTGTAGATGCAAAATGGCAAGATTGAAAATGAATACCCACCCCCAAATTTAAACGCAGCAATGTCCTCATTGCTAAAAGATTGAAAGAATTCATGCGATGCTCTTAGGAAATTTCATAAAAGTAAGTTTGAAAGAAAGCTGGTGGACCACTAACTTCTAGAAATATTTCATGAGTTGACTGTCCTCAAATTAAGTTGACTCGAGTACATGTGAGAAAAAAATAGAGGCATGCGTTTCATCATTGAAATCATAATTGGCAAAGAGAAATAATGCGGTGACTTACTAAATTAATAAATGTTAAATGATTGTGCCGACTAAAGAGGATGCGATGATAAAATTGTCAAAGTTAGAATGATATATGATAGAGCAAAATTTGGAATAAACAAAGTCAAGGAAAGATACAACCCCCAAATTTTCTCTGTCACCCGCATTAATTGTGAACACATCCTTTTTTGCGGCGATTGATCACATTATTTGAGATTGCATCCTTCTTTGATTGCGGTGGCTGTTTGAACTAGTCGCATCTTTCATGTAGCTCCTCCGTAATCGTTCACCACGATCGTTGCAAAGAAAACATCGAGAGGGTTAAATAAAAAACAAAGTTACAAAGTTTGTTTTTTTTGTTTTTTTTTTTAAAAAAAATGCAACGGATAACGAAATGATAATAAGTATAAGGAGATAGAAATAAGTTCATGAATTGAAGGTTTCAACGGATACTTCACAAAACTTGCGTCCCTGATGAATTTGAATCGTATGATTGTGTAGGGACTGGCCACTTCTTTTTCAGTCAGAGTTCCTCAGGTGCACGGAGGCGACCTTGTGAAGCAAATCTTCTCCGCAATATATTTTGACTCTTTGCCTATTGACTTTGAATGTGTTGGTCCCGTCTTCTTTGGATAACTCAACCGTGCCATGCGGGAATACCTCTCTGATTATGAAGATTCCGGACCAACGTGACTTTAATTTCCCAGGAAAGGGTCGTAGCCATGAATTGAATAATAAGACCTTTTATTCCTTGGAGATTCTTCTCGCATAATTGTTTGTCATGCCAGCGCTTTGTGCGCTCCTTGTAGATTTTTGAATTCTCATATGTGTTAGTTCTCCATTCCTCAAGCTCGACCAATTGAAGCTTCCTTGCTTCCCCTACGGCCTTTAAGTCAAAGTTTAGCTTTTTCACTACCCACAATGCTTTATGCTCCAGCTCAAGCAATAAATGACATGCCTTTCCGAACACCAGCACATACGGGGACATTCCTATAGGTGTCTTACAGGCAGTCATGTATGCCTACAGGGCGTCGTCCAGCTACATTGCCCAATCTTTTCGTGAAGGCTTTACCATCTTCTCTAATATCAGCTTGACCATTTGTCTGTGGATGGTATGCAGTGGCCACCTTATGGAGGATATTTATTATATTTGAGCAGCAAGTTGTTGACGATGTGATTAACAAAGTGGGAGTCGTCATCACTTATTATCGCATGTGGAGTGCCAAAACGAGTGAAGATATTTTTCTTCAAGAACCTGGAGACTACCGCCGCATCGCTTGCGGCGGATGATACCGCTTCTACCCATTTAGAAACGTAGTCGATGGCTAACAGAATATATTTGTGACCATTCGATGGTGAAAATGGTCCCATGAAGTCTATGCCCCAGACGTCGAACAATTCCAGTTCTAAAATGATGTTCCTGGGCATCGCATGCTTCCATGAAATGTTTACCGTGCATTGGCACCGATCACATTTCATCGCATAGTCTCTTATGTCCTTGAATAATGTTGGCCAAAAATACCCACTTTGTAACACCTTGGCTGATATGCGTTGGTCTCCAAAGTGTCCTCCATATGGCGAGTCATGGCATTATAATAATATGCGTTGGTGAGCAACATCTGGTACCCACAGGTGCAAAATTTGGTCTGACCCCCTCTTATGAAGATTTGGCTCGTCCCAATAATATGATCTGCATTCATGTCTAAGCCGCCTCTTTTGGTGGTCTGTATAGTCTTCGGGAAATTGTTCGCAAACCAGAAAATTTACCACGTCCACAAACCATGGCAATTCTTCAATTTTAAATAGTTGCTCATCTGGGAACGTTGCGTTCACCTCTGCCTGGTTGCGGTCAAATTTTGAATTTTCTAATTTGGATAAATGGTCCACAACCTAGTTCTCCATCCCCTTGCGATCAATAATTTTCATCTTGAATTTCTGGAGGAGGAGAACCCATCTAATCAATCTCGACTTCGCACCTTTATTTGTCATCAAATATTTTATCGCTGAGTGGTCAGTGTGAATGATTACTTTAGTTCCCAGCAAATAAGCTCTGAATTTTTCCAACGCAAATATCACCACAAGCAATTCTTTTTCTGTGGTTTTGTAATTTGTTTGAGCAGGGTTTAGGGTTTTACTCGCATATGCGATGGGATGTAGCATTGTTTTCTTCTTCTGCACCAGCACTGCTCCCACCGCATAACCGCTTGTGTCGCTATGTCCAGTCCGGTGCGATCAACACAGGTGCGGTTGTTAATGAGTTTTTCAATATCTTGAATGCGTTGAGGCATTGGTCATTGAAGTCAAACTTTCTTTCTGCCTCCAACAACGCACTCAGTGGTCGTGCAATCCTTGAAAAGTCTTTCACAATACGTCTATAAAAGCCAACATGTCCCAATAAGCTCCTAACAGCCTTCACATTCGCTGGGGGTGGAAGCTTTTCAATCGCCTTAATCTTTGCCTTGTCTACCTCCAGCCCATCCTTGGAGACTTTGTCCTCAAGCACAATACCTTCCTTCACCATGAAGTGGCATTTCTCCCAATTCAGCACGAGGTTCGTCTCTTCACATCTTTTCAATATCTTCTTCAGATTGTTGAGACAGACTTCATATGTTTGCCCATACATCAAGAAGTCGTCCATGAAAATTTCTACTAAATCTTCAAGATATTCTAAAAAAATGACCATCATGCACCGTTGGAAAGTGCTCGACGCATTGCATAGGCCAAACGGCATGCGGCGAAACGCAAATGTTCCATACGGGCAAGTGAATGTGGTTTTCTCTTGATCTTCAGGAGCAATCATGATTTGGTTATAGTCGGTGTATCCATCCAAGAAGCAGTAGAAATCATTTCTAGTTAGGCGGTCTAGCATTTGGTCGATAAAAGGCAAAAGGAAATGATCCTTCTTTGTCGCCGCATTTAGTTTGCGATAGTCCATGCAAATCCGTCATTCTGTGACGATTATTTGCATTGGGAAGTGCATCCGCTATCAATAAGCTATGAGGTTGACACTTTATCATCAAAATGAGATGCCATAAACAAAACATTTGTTTATTCATTGTCATCTGCACAATTTGTTAGTTGCTGGGAATTTTGGATTTGGTTTTGTTTACCATAACAAAACTTCTCCGTATGACCATTTTTGTTGCAAAAATCGCAATTGTAGACATGTTTGTTTCTTTAACCAACAATTATTTTTAGCGTGGTTAGTCTTTTTATGAAAACATGGAGAAAATTGATCTTTTCTTGACGCTCCTTCTCTTTCCATACTCACCTGGTTTTTAATTGCATGTTTATCATCTTCTCCAACAATTTTCTTGTCTTTAAACTTTACATGGAATGCACCATCAACTTGAAGGAACTCATTCTACAAGATCCATGAGCAGAAGTGGATCGTCCAAATTCCATTTAGATTGAAAACAAATATTTATAGCAAACATATAGATTATGCATCTTAATAAAAATCCCATGTTTTTTAACAAAAAAAAGGGTTCAAGTAATTATACCTTTAAATAACAGTTCTTCTAGTACAACCCTCGAATTGTCACCAACTCCTCGAACAGTCACGAACTCCTTGAATAACAACAGAACTCAAACCAAAAAGGAAGACACAACCATTTGGTGACGTCGATATTCTCAGGGTGAAAACCCAGGAGTGGTGGACTCTGACTATTTTGGTTAGAAGGGAGTCTGTGAGTTTAGAGGAGGAAGATGATTGAAGAAGAAGACTATCTTATAGCAAAGTTCTTCCATCATGTAGTGTGAAGGTTCCTATCGTATAGATCACTCATAATTCGTGTAACCTTTTTTTCAATGGAAAAATAAAATCATATTTTATTTATTCCATTTTACCATAAAAACCAAATAACCTCCCACTAAGATGGTTAGAGAAAAAGAGATTAATTATCTAAATAAGTAATAATATATATAAATATGATAACCAACTTAGCATATTATATTTATAACCTATAATTTTAATATTGCATCATATACAATATAAACTACAGTTCCTTCTCTCTATTTTATAACATTTAATATAAATATGATTTATATTAAATTTAACAACTATGAATCTCATTCATAGAAAATATATTTGAATCACATTCAAATATTCATTCCTCTAACTAAACTATAATGTATAAATTACATTATGTCAATTATATCATATATAATTGAATCAATTTAATTATATTTCCCTCTTATTAATTTGAACAATTCAAATTAACCCAAAAACCGATTCTCAACTAAATCCTTTTCAGCTACTAAAGGGACCTTATGGACCTGTAGCTTGAAGCTCCAACGGTACGTGAATAATTAATTAAACTCTTTAATTACATTATCCACCATCCGTTAACTTTCAGGCACTCCACTTAAGATCGACAGCTGCACTCTTCGCACTATGGATATATTTCTGTGTCCATTGGATATAACCAATCAATAGTACGATGACCCTTCACAAATTGCTCGTAAGTACAGCTGGGTCAAGTTACCGTTAAGCCTTTGTAGTTACCTCTAACTTCTTAAGTACCACTGATCCCTCTAATGAATAATAGATCATAGTCCCACTATGACTAAACCCCTATCGGGCCAAGAGAGGGTGTGGTGCTACATTGCTCAAGACCCAGAATCAACCCTTAAGGGAGCAATTTATCTACTTACCCCTGCTTCGGGGAAAGAGTGAATTTCATCTTCTGTAGTTGAGTTCCCAACTGCCCAATCAGACGAATCCCCAAAATGATAGACTTGTTGAGTCGGTGATTTGACCACTCTCACCCATACAAATAAAATGACCACCATCATAGACAGGAGTTCACAGCTCATTCAGGAATAAGGTCATGTTACCTATGGTCATCCTATTGAAATGAAAGTCTCTATTATGGACGACGTTATATAATGAGAATAAGCATTTCGTGGTCTAGTCTTATACAAACTCCTTTATATAGAATATCCCCGCTCGCATGTCCAATACATGAATGATCAGGATCAGATCATTTGTAGCACTTTACAACATTTGTAACACCTACGGAGTGAACCATACTCATAGTGTCACAAGGATAAGGTACCCAGCCTTATCCACTTACTACAGACCATTTAGGTTATCACTCAAACATGATCCACATGTATGTCTCCATATACATGTTTAAGTTATAACGATAACCTTGGATGTTAGTTTATTGGTTTGTGGTTAATGCAACTAAAATATCACATATTTCATAGACGAAGTGAATAAAATATCAAATATTATTAATCACATACAAGTTTGTTCGTACAAGATTTACAAACTATAGGACCCTACGAGATTTAGGGCATCAACCCCAATAGAACTAGCTCCTCATTATGCATTATACCCCTTTGTTCATGGGCTTGTAATTTGCTAATCATTTCAGTTATAGAGAGATTTGTTAGATCAGAAGACTCCTCTATGACTGATATCTTTGACTCAAATTTATTGATATCTTTGATATGGAAAATTTTCACCAGCTAACCTTATCTGGTTTACAATGGTCATCAATTTTGTTGTGTAGTCCCCCACAAAATCTAAATCCTTCATTTTTAGCATCTTATACTCTCTCTTGAGAGTCAACAATTTGACAGCTTTCACCCTTGCACTTCCTTCAAATTCCTTATGTAATTTATCCTAAGCTTCTTTTGTCATTTTACAATCAACAATCCTTGAAAATATAAGATCTGATAAAGCGGCATGAATTACGGATAAAGCTTTGGGCTTCTTCAATTTCTCCTTTTCATAGAGTCTGATTTGATTTAATGTTGGATTTTCTCGCAGTAGTTGAGGATCACATTAGTTAAAACGGATTCTCAAAAGCCAAGTGTCTTAAGATAGGATTGCATTTTAATAACCCAAAACTAGTAGTTTTCACCATTGAAATGTGGAGGAGAGGAAACATTGAAATTGGATGATATTTTTCAAATACAAAAAATGGAGAAAATTTACTCTCAAACAAAACCACTGACCTTCAAATCTAAGGCTCTGATACCACTATTGAAAAAATCAAATTTTCTTGAATACCACTATTGATAAAATGGGATCGATAAAAAAATAAATGTTGTGAAAGCAAACTCATATCTCAATGTTTGTTAAAGAAAGAGAAGAAAAATGAAAATGAGAGTGAAATTCAAACTTCTTATTGAAGTAGGAAAAACATTGGTGATACACAAAATTGTGATATGTAAAATGGTGATACAAAAAATGTGATACTTAAGATTTAATACATAAAGTTGTGGTACTCTCAATACATGGTAGCTCACCCTTATATAGAACAAGGATATGAACTTAATTAATACTAGACTTAGAATTTAAAATAATATTAAAAAGAGAAACCCACAAAACATTAAAAGCTTAAAAATAACAGATAACTTATATCTTAGATAAACATTAGACATTATATTGAAAATTAAATATAACAATAAATTTACGAAACTTAAAATTTGAAATTTAATGAAGAAAAATCTCAAATCTCAACAATAACGAAAAAGTAGAATAGCAAACCCTAATTACCTAATTGTATGAAAAATGAATCGTAATGGAAATCTAGATTTGATTCATAATTCATTCATTCATAAAAGTAAAGTGACAGAACTTAAAATAGAGAGAAGATCTTATTACTCAGATTTAGAGTCTCCAATGAGCTGCACTGCGAGAGATGAAGAGGAATTAGTTGATTGAACCAATTATCCACATGACAAAGGGACGTGTTCGACAATAGCGTGACAACGCTAGAGGAGAGAGTTGAATGAGTGAGACATGACGACATGACAACAAAATGGCACGACGACGATTGGCGTGAGTGGAGGCACGATGTTTTCCAATTATCTCGAGAAGGACGTTCATCTTGTTGTGGTTTCAAGGGTTGGAGGGCATCTCTCCTAATTTTTCATTTTTTAGAATATATATGAATCCCTAAAAAAATTAAACCATAAATTACTTGATGTTGATAAAGCGTCAAGTAAATGAGAAAACTGCTTGACATTTCTCAATTGTCAAGTTTATGATAGTGTGAAAAAATTCCGAAAATTGATGCCAACCTCCATTTTTTCATTATTCTTCACGTTTTTCATCAAATTTACATATTACTTGACATTTTTTTTGTGTAGAAATGTCAAGTACTTTCAAGTTTCAAGTGTCAAGTAATGTAGTTTTTATAATAGTGATTACATGAACCAACTGAAGTGATGAAGCTACCAAGCCAGTGATTGGCATTTGGTTAGTGATAAAACTTATTGTAATATAGTTACTTGTGACATTACCTTGATGCATTTTTCATACCAGTAGTGAAGTTAAATTCATTTCCTCTTTCTCTTACTCCCAGCTTATCTACGAAAATCTATTGAAGAAGTAAACAAGAAAGCAATTAGCTGTTAGCTGTTAGACCTAAGAAATCAATTGTTATTTCAGCTAACATAACATATTAAACTTCATTGTGCTATGTATAAAACAAATAATTTCTGTGTGATTTTCTTTTACTTTGAGTAGTGAAATAGAGGGAGAGAAAAACTAGCTGAAAACATTTATCTTTGTAATTTGTATCTTCTTCTTGAGAGCCTATTAATGAACTTCTTGGAGATTTGAACTGTGGATGTAAGCTGATAAGCCAAACCTTTATAAACCTTATCGTTATTTTCTTCTTCTTCATATTCTTTACTTTCTTCTTGATATTGGAGATCACCGCTGCATCCTTGAAGATCAAACCCTAGAATCTCATTCTTTTCTCTCTCGATCGCATGCAGAAAAAGGAAGAAGAAATGAAATCAATATAAAGTGAAATTCGATTTGGTTAAAAGAGCATAATTCGTGGAAAGAAAAGAGCTTATAGTGGCCTCATTTTAAACACATAAAACGTCAATTTTATTTTTCAAGTACTGGTATTAGAGCCAAAGAAGGAAGATGACTACCATGAAGTTTGAAATTGAAAAGTTCAATGGGATTGGGGACTTTACCCTTTGGGAAAAAAGGATTACTACATTCTTGGATTGCAAAAGGCCTTGAAGGCCTTAAAAGACCCCAAGACACTCACAACTCTAAGCAAAGAAGAAAAAGAGAATATGGAAGAATTTTCTTACGGTACATTCATCCTTAACATCACTGACACTGTGTTGAGAAAGGTAATTGATGAGACCACTATCTGACATTTGGGAGAAGCTCATGGCCTTCTATGACAAGGACCTACCAAATAAAATCTATGTAAGGGAAAAACTCTTCTAATTCAAAATGAATCAAAACGAGAATTTTGATGAGAACCTGGATGAGTTCAAGAAAATTACTAATACTCTCAATCAGTCTGGAGAAAAGTTGGGAGTAGAAAGTAAGGTTGCCATCCTTATTAACTTGATCCATAATACCTACAAGGAAGTGAAGTCGACATTAAAATATGATAGAGAAAACATCACTGTTCTTTCTGTGATAATAACCTTAAAAAATAAGGAATTAGAGCTAAAAGCAGAAAATAAAATTACAAGTGGGGCAAAATGTCTTTTCTCTAAAGGTAAGAATCATTTTAAAATGAATTATTACAATAGAGGCCAAAGGATGAATAGTGAAAAACCAGTACTGAAATGTTTCATATGCCACAATAAAGGGAATTTTAAAAGAAATTGTCCTGAGAGGGGCAAATCTTCCCGAAGAGATGAAAATAGAAGATATAGACCCTATGGCAAAAAAGACACCAATCGAAACATAGACTTCAGAAGAGATGGTCATAGAAAAGAAAGGGAACATGGAAGAAATAGTGGATTTGTTGGTGATGAGACTTTTGAATACACTGAGGTTTTAGCAGCAACCAACAAAAGGGCCATGGAAATTGAAACTGAGGAGGAAGACTAGGTCCTAGACTCAGGGTGTACCTATCACATGACCTCTAAGAAAGAAGAGCGAGACTTAGTTTACATTATCGATGTAGACTCAGTGTTGTTTAAGCTTTCAAACAACAGGGGGGTAATCCTAAAGATGTATCACCCCAGACCCAGGATTCGGACAAGGATTCGGAATCTGGATGGCCTCGGCATTCCCCTGCGACCTGGCTACATCATCCTCACTTGTCTCGAATGCTTTTTAGAAGTGAAAGTTGTCCCCATAAACCAACACGGGTCTTTTTTAGCATGCTTTGTCCTCACTCACATGCATCCTAGGAAAAATTCCCAGGAGGTCACCCAACTTAGGATTGCTCCAAGCTAAGCACGCTTATCTTTGGAGTTCTTATGATTGAGCCACCAAAAATGAAGGTGCACCTTGTTGGTAAGCCTTTTCTTAATCATACTTTCATGTCCTCAGGATCCCTCTCATTCAGATGTGATATCGGTTCATTCATATACCCCTCCTGAACTCGGGTCGTTACATTAGACCTGTTCCTAAACTAAAGAGAAAATATTATCTCTTTAGGTATGCTTGATGACATCAACTGCTCTATTCATGCTGAGAAGGGGTGGTGGAGATAATGAAGCAAGACAGAATTATTCTCACTAGAAAGAAGAAAAAATGCTTGTATATTATAAGAAAGGTGAATATACCTAAGTATGCCCTGATTTCTGAATTCGAGAAAGATAATGAACTAGAATTATGGCATTGAAGGCTTTCACATATCAGTGAGAGAGGTCATAATAAGCTACAAAAGCAAGGGCTGATTCAAGCTAGAGGAATGGAAAGGCTTGGCTTTTGTGAACATTGTATTTATGAGAAGTCAAAATGGCTAAAGTTCTCTAAAGGAGAAAAATCTTCAAAAGATATTCTTGGCTACATACATGGAGATCTTTGGGGACCAGTAAGGATTTTATCTTGGAAAAGTTCTAGGTATTTCCTATCCTTAATAGATGACTTTTCAAGGAAGGTATCGACTTATCCTCTAAAGTCTAAACACTAAACTTTTGAATACTTTGAAATTTGGAAAGTTAAAGTAGGGACTCAAACTGAAAAGAAAATTAAATACTTTAGGACTGATAATGGCCTAGAGTTCCTTAGTAATGAATTTAACTTAGGATTTCAGAAACCCTTACCTTTCTTCGAGAATCCCTCGATCAAGATACGAATACTACCATGATGTCTTCCTTGGTATTCTCAGGTAGAGAACTCAAGAGTGATGGGTTCAAACTATTTTGGAATCAGGGAATAAAATTTAAGTGGAGAGGAGGAAGAGTTAAGATTGTTCACCAACAACTCAAAACTTACAAAACAACTTCTGTCTTTCTCACAGTGTATCTCTCTAAGAAAGAGACTCTCTCCTCTCTTTTCAAAAGCCAAGACAGCAACCACCCATGTTGAAAAGAGGGGGAGGAAGTTGTAACTCCCTCCCTCATTCAAATTGAAATAACAATTAATATATATATAAATATGATAACTAAAATATCATATAATATATATATTAAACTATATATTATATCAAATAGAACATATAATCTATAGTTTTAATATTGTATCATATACAATATAACCTATAGATTCTTTTCTCTCATATGATATTTAATTTAAATCACATTTATATCAAATTTAACAATTATGAATCCAATTCATATAAATAATATTTGAATCATATTCAAATATTTATTTCTTCTCACCATTATAATAATTATATCACATATAATTAAAATAACTTAATTATATCATATATAATTAAATCCCTCTATTAATTTGAACAATTCAAATTAATCCAAAAAATGATTCTCATTTAATCCTATTGAGCTACCAAGGGGACATCATGGATCTGTAACTTGAAGCCCCAACGGTACATGAATAATTAATCAAACTCTTTAATTAAACTATTCATCATCCGTTAACTGTCTGGTATTCCACTAAAGATCGATAACTGCACTCTTTGCACAACAGATATATTTATGTGTCCATTGAATATAACCAATCAACAGTATGATGACCCTTCACAAATTGCTCGTAAGTATAGCTGGGCCAAAATTACCGTTTTACCCCTGTAATTACATCTAACTCCTTAAGTACCACCGATCCCTCTAATGAACAATAGATCATAGTCCAAATATGACTAAACCCCTCTTGGGCTAGGAGAGGGTGTTGCACCACATTGTTCAAGCCCTGGGATCAGCCTTTAAGAGAGCAATTTATCTACTTACCCTGACCTCGGGGAATGAGTGAATTCCTTCTTGTGTAGCTGTGTTCCCAGCTCCCTAATCAGACAAATTCCCAAAATGGTAGGCTTGTTGAGTCGGCGATCTAGCCACTCTCATCCATACAAATCAAAGGACCG
The DNA here is from genome assembly GCF_009727055.1 of Benincasa hispida. Taxonomy (NCBI): domain Eukaryota; kingdom Viridiplantae; phylum Streptophyta; class Magnoliopsida; order Cucurbitales; family Cucurbitaceae; genus Benincasa; species Benincasa hispida. The sequence continues at coordinate 12,824,587 of NC_052360.1, read as the reverse complement.
CCCTCATAGACAAGAGTTCATAACTCACTCATGATTCAGGTCATGTTACCTATGGTCATCCTGGTGAAATGTAAGTCTCTATTATGAAATGTGTTATATAATGAGACTAAACATTTCATGGTCCGGTCTTATACAAACTCCTTTGTATAGAATATCCTTACTCTCATGTCTAATACATGAATGATCAAGATCAGATCATTTGTAGCACTTTACAACATTTGTAATACTTACAAAGCAGGCCATACTCGTAGTGTCACGAGGATAAGGTATCCAACCTTATCCATATACTATAGACTATTTACATTATCACTTAAACATGAACCACCTGTATGTCTCCACATACATATTTAAGTTACAATGATAACCTTGAATGTTAGTTTATTCATTTGTGGTTAATGCAATTAAAATATCATATATGTTATAGACAAAGTGAATAAAATATCAAATATTATCAATCACTGAAATATTTGTTCATACAAGGTTTACAAACTATAGGACCCTACGAGATTTAGGACATCAACCCCAACAATCGATACGAGTCCGTGTATCCTATTATAAATATTGCAAGAATGAAATACGTGAGTTATTTATAATTATTATAAATAAACCTAAGTATCATGATTCATGCAATGTTCATTTATTACTAATATATAACTTTTATATAAATAAGTAATGAACTAAGCATACAATCCATACAGACAACAATCTTATATTATAACATTTACAATATAAATGATGCATGGATATGCTATAATGCATGTATATTTTATAACTCTTATATTATATGATGCATAAGCATGCTTTTAAGTAATTTGATCATGCACACTAATATATTATAACATTTATAATATAAAAATGATGCATGGAAAAATGCATAATCTATGGTGGGTTTTAAAACTAAATGACATACATTATGGCATATAATATAAACATACATCATATGCATATTTAAACTCAACTTTTATGGTGGGTTGCTACACGATCATTTACACTCGACGCTCGTAGCTCGACGATCAGAAGGTTTTCTACACGATCAAGTGACACGACTTCAAGGTGAGCAGTTCAAGACCCGGTTCACCTATTCAAACTGGTTGACTCAAACTATTGCAATAGATTAGCCTTTACTCTCCATTAATCTTGGAATATAAGGTTTGATACTGCGATCAAATCTTATGGCTTTGATCAGAACGTTGATGAGCCTTGTGTCTACTAATGCATTGTAAATTGTAATGCGATTATGGTATGAGTTACGGTGATGTGTTATGCGTTGCACATGCAAGTTTTTCTAATAAGACCCAAGTATAAGCCTCATTAGGTTTCCTGGTAAGTCCAGGGTTGAACACAGAGACTACTGAGTTAATATGTGATAGTTAATTTTGATTCTCTTGCGATGGTGAAAACAAGTAGGTTGGATGGTGTTTTGATTAAAAGTACTTCCTATGCGACGGAGTCGATTAAAGAGTTGATGAAATCGAGAGTTACTATGAGTATGCGATGAACAGGTTGAGAAAGGGTTTAGCTAACACTTCCTAAGATTACGTACAAGTTATACGATCGTGCTACACACAAACAACAACATGTCATCTCTCAATACAAATGTCATAATTCCTATTTCTAGGACGCATGCGATGTAGACGAAAATGTCGATAGGACTTATGTCTAAGCCTCTATTCTTGTCTATGCGATGATGAATGATGCACACATACACAAGGTGACCGCATACTATCACATCCTATTTCTAAGGTGTATGCAATGTGTAAATAGCGATAGAACTTATGTCTAAGTTTCTATTTCTTGCTTATATGGTTCTAATCTGACTCTCTGAAGCCTAGATTTAGATTCTTTCTTTAGACTACTCTCTCAAGTATCTCTAAAGGGTGAATGACGCATACATAAGACAAGATGATCGCATAAAGTGTAAATCTTAGGTCATGCTAGCTAAGTACTTCTCAACCCATTCGGAAATTTAGCTACTCATGCGATATGTGGAGAGATTGAACATAGATTGAAATGAGAATTCCATTTTCTATGAATAAAGATGTTGAATACAGAATAGCAATGGAATGTAGAGATAAGAAGCCCAGTAGCAATGTCTTGCTTCCCGTGGCCTTTTACACTGTCTTTTTCACTCAAACTCTGTTCAGATGAATATTCTTGCTTTTGCAAGTGTTGGCCCTCTCTCCCTTTGTAGCGCTTTTCGACAGTCTCTCGAGCTATCTAGGAATGATCTCTCGGCTTCTTTGTCTCCTAGCTCGTTTCCATCCTCTAAATCTAAGTATGAATATGAACAGACCAACGACTCTCTATCTTGCATATGATCTAACTTGTTAACCCTTTTACTCTGGTGGCCTTCGGTATTTATAGAGCTCAAGGTGAAGCAGCCTTTCTCTCTAATGATTGCAATGATGGGCGGCCATTAAATCTCCTTCTCTGATGCGTCGATTAATGGTCACCGAAAGTTAAGTGTACTTGCTGAAGTGTGGCTTTAACGGCTTGTCACTAAATTCGGATTTGACCGTCATCAGCTTTCCATCCCATCATGATTTATTATGTTGTCACCTTGATGCGTACTCTTTATGCAACACCTTTTTATGAAGCTTCTTACGATCGCATACAATCGCATGACTTTGCGATCACAATCTTTCAAGCGTGCGGACGCCTAATTCCTTAGATCGCAATTTTACTTACGCCAACGCATTTTTTCAGCACAAAATAAGTGAATTAGCTGCTTTTATGCGATGGGCGCATGTGATCGCAATTTCTTCAGTTTAACACTTTTAGAATGATATTGTTTATTTTTACCATCACATTCTCTCATTGTTTCACTTATTTGAGCCGTAATAACGTGTATTTCTACCCGTTATCACACCCCCAAATTTAAAACAATGTTTGTCCTCAAGCATAAACTAAAGATTTTCCTTAAAGAGCCAACCACCTTTTACCCTACCTAGACTTCTCAAGGTGCCTTATTCAAATTTCATGAACCAACGGCTTCTTAATTTCTATCCTGGTCTCTTCCTAAAATATTTCTAATCTTTAGAGACCACAAGTTTAATTTTCAAAAAGACTTTACTTGTTTCCAAGACATCGCATGATTTATTTCAAAACTTTCTCCGACCAGGGTGTTTCTAAGTGATTTTTACCCTTGCGCGATTTAGATATTCTTTTTGTTATCTTACGCTGATCCAAGTGCCTAGCCTTCATTTTGGCTTGCCCCCACGGGTGTCATGCGAGCATCCAACTACAAGCAAGGCGCTCTTTCTCAGTCTAAAATCATGCCCATTTTACTTGACAGCGGAGTTGCGATCATTTGATTTATGCGTTGATCACGATTCCTAACTTCGTTTTGGCTTGCCCCCACGGGTGTCATGCAGACATCCAACTATGAGTAGAATCCGATCTCAATGTTGTGATTTTTGTTTTTTTTTTTTTTTTGAAAGTAGCAAGGTTAAAAACAAATACTAGCACCCCCAAATTTATACACAGCAATGTCCTCATTGCTGATAGACTGAAATAACTCATGTGATGCTCTTAGGGAATTTTGTAAAAATCGTTTTGAAAGAAAGTTGGTGGACCGCTAACTTCTAGAAATGAATTGACTGTCCTGAAATTATGTTGGTTCTACTACATGCAGTGAGAAATAAAGGCAAGAATTTCATCATTGAAATCATAATTGGTATAGGGAAGAATGTAGTGACTAAATAAGGTAATAAAAATTTAATGATTGCACCAAAATAAGGAGAATGCGATAATAAAATTAGCAATATTAAAATGAGATGTGAGAGTGCAAAATTTGGAATAAAAGAGTCAAAGAAAGATACAACCCCCAAATTTTCTCTGTTGCCCGCATCCTTACTTGCAGTAGGTTGATTTCTCAATTATGATGGGCTGGTCGAACTGGTCGCATGTTTTTCGGTTATCGCATAGCTCCACCACAATTGTTCACTATGATCATTGCTAAATATTAGGAGGGTAAAAAATATGAAAGACAGAGTTGGGAATTCCAAAGAGAAGTGGATATACAAAAAGGTAAAGTAAGTTCATGAAGTAAAGATATCAAAAGGATACGTCAAAAAAATTGCGTCCTTGATGAGTTTGTATCGCATATCAATGCAGGGACTACCCATTTCTTCTTTAGTTAGGATTCCTCAGGTCCACGGAGGTTTTCTCCTGATGAAAGTCTCCTCCGTGATACATCTTGAATCTTTGCTTGTTGACCTTGAATGCATTGGTCCCTTCTTCATTAGTTAATTTGACCACACCGTGCAAGAATACTTCTTTAATTATAAATGGTCCAAACCATCGTGACTTTAATTTTTCACGAAAGAGTCATAGCCTAGAGTTGAATAACAAGACCTTCTGTCCAACCTGGAGATTCTTTTTGCATAGTCATATGTCATGCCAACGTTTTGCACGTTCTTTGTAGATCTTGGCATTTTCATATGCTTGAATTCTCCATTTGTCTAGATCGAGCAACTGAAGTTTTCTTTCCTCCCCTGCAGTCCTCAAATCAAAATTGAGCTTCTTCACTGCCTACAGTGCCTTGTGCTTTAATTTCAGCGGAAAGTGACATGCCTTCCCAAACACCAGCGCATATGGGGACATGCCTATAGGTGTTTTATAGGCAGTCCTATATGCCCACAAGGCATCGTCAAGCTTCATTGCCCAATCTTTGCGTGAAGGATTCACCACTTTTTCTAGGATCAGTTTGATTTCCTTATTAGACACCTCGGCTTGGCAGTTTGTCTGTGGATGATATGCGGTGGCGACCTTATGGTGGATATTGTACTTGAGCAGCAGTTTGTTCATGACACCATTGACAAAGTGGGAGCCTTCATCACTTATTATGGCACGTGGGGTGCCAAAACGAGTGAAGATATTTCTTCGCAAGAATCTGGAGACAGTCATCGCATCGTTTGCGATGATGATATCACTTCAACCCACTTGGAGACATAATCGACGGCCAATACAATGTACTTGTGACCATTTGATGGTGGAAATGGTCCCATGAAGTCTATGCCCCACACGTCGAAGAGTTCTAATTCTAATATAATGTTCATCGGCATCGTATACTTCCATGAAATGTTTCCTGTGTGTTGGCATCTGTCGCATTTCATAGAATAGTCTCGCGCATCCTTGAATAGAGTCGGCCAATAATACCCGCTTTGTAACACTTTTGCTGTTGTTCATTGACCTTTGAAGTGCCCACCATAAGGTGAGTCATGGCATTGGGAAAGTATGCGCTGATAAGGAGTCTCTGGTACACATAGTCGCAAGATCTGGTCTGTCCCCCTCTTGTAAAGATTCGGCTTGTCCCAATAGTAGGATTTACATTCATACATAAGCCGCCTTTTTTGGTGAGCTGTGTTATTTTCCAGAAATTACTCACAAACTAAGTAATTGACAACATTTGCGTACCATGGTAATTCTTCAAGTTTGAACAGCTGCTCATCTGGAAAGGATACGTTCACCTTCAACTGAATGCGGTCTACTTCTGGATTCTCTAATCTCGATAGATGTCCACAACCTGTTTCTCCGTCCCTTGCGGTCAATTATTTCCATGTTGAATTCTTGGAGGAGAAGTACCCATCGAATTAGGCTCAGCTTTGCATCTTTCTTGGTCATTAAATATTTGATTGCCGAGTGGTCGATGTGAACTATCACTTTGGATCCCAGTAGATAAGCTCTGAATTTTCGAGTGCAAAGATCACCGCAAGAAGCTCCTTCTCAGTTGTAGTGTAATTTGCTTGTGCAAGGTTCAATGTTCTACTCGCATATACAATGGTGTGTAGCATTGTTTTTTTTCCTTCTGTGCTAACACTGCCCCCATCGCATAACTGCTCGCATCGTATATTAGCTCGAATGGCTTTGTTCAGTCAGGTGCGATCAAAATAGGCACGGTAACTAATGTGTTCTTCAGTATCTTGAATGCGTTGAGGCACTGTGTATCAAAGTCAAAAGTTCTGTCGGCCTCTAGCAACGCACTCAACGGTCGAGCTATCTTTGAAAAGTCCTTCACAAATCGACAGTAAAATCCTGCATGTCCCAGGAAACTCCGACAGCCTTCACATTTGCTAGAGGTGGAAGCTTTTTAATGTCCTTAATTTTTTCTTTATCCACCTCTAGCCCTTCCTTGGAAACCTTATGCTCGAGTACAATTCCTTTGTTTAACCATGAAATGGAATTTTTCCCAATTCAGCACAAGATTTGTCTCTTCGCATCTCTTTAATATCTTCTCTAAGTTGTTTAGACAGACTTCATACGTTTTCCCGTAAACCGAGAAGTCATCCATAAAAATTTCCACTTAATCCTCGAGATACTCAGAGAAGATAGCCATCATGCACCTCTGAAACGTGCTCGGCGCATTGCATAATTCAAACGACATGTGGCGAAAAGAAAACGTTTTGTATGGGCAGGTGAATGTGATCTTTTCTTGGTCTTTAGGAGCGATCATTATTTGGTTGTAGCCCGCATACCCGTCAAGAAAACAGAAGTAATCATTTCTTGCTAGGTGGTCCAGCATCTGGTCAATAAAAGACAAAGGAAAATGATCCTTCTTCGTCACCGCATTGAGCTTGCGGTAGTCCATGCAAATCCGCCAACCAGTGACGATTCTCATTGGTATTATTTCATTGTTTGCGTTTGGGACTACCGTCATTCCTCTCTTCTTGGGCACGCATTCCATGGGCTGACCCACGTGCTATCGGCGATTGGGTATATGATGCCTGCGTCCAACCATTTAATTATCTCCTTTTTCACACCTTCTTCATCGCAGGGTTCAGTCTGCGTTGAGGTTCGATAGACCCTTTTTGGTTTTCTTCGAGACATATTCTGTGCATGCAGTATATTGGGTTAATTCCTCTTATATCTGCTAGCGTCCACCCCATTGCTTTTATGTACTTTTTTAGGATGCTAAGCAATGCATTTTCTTGTTCCTCTTGTAGCGCAAAGGAAATTATCACCGTCAAGGTTTTATTTTGCCCAAGGAAAACATACTTCAGATGACTGGGGAGAGTTTTCATTTCCATGGTAGGTGGTTGTTCCAAGGAAGGTTTTTGTGTTTTTCACTCTTCATTGAAATTCAATTTTTCTTCTTTGTTTGTTGTTTTCGTGATCACATTGTCGGTTTCTACGGATGCGGTCGCATCCTCTCTTTCATCTTCTTCTTCGAACTCCACTTCTTCATTACAACTGTGTTCATTGTCAGAATCAGATAGGTCTTCATCTTCTAGATACTTCATGACTTTGATGATGTTGAACCTGAGCTTCTTCCCATTTATACTCATCGCGATCTCTCCTTTGTACAAATCAATTTGAGCATGACCAGTAGATAAAAATGAAGTCTGCTGGTAGAATGCATTTATCAATTATGACCAAGACATCCTTCAACTTTCCCTCATGGTGAACTAGGGACCTGCCCGCCAGCTGGAGAGTCATCGTCGTGGGCGTCAGCTACCACACATTCAACTGTTTGAAGATTGAAAGGGGCATTAAATTTATACTTGCCCCAAGGTTGCATAACGCTTGACCGATATAGATCTCGCCAATTAGTAGGGTATCGTGAAACTTCTTGGGTCACACATCTTCAGTGGGATTATGGTGTTTGAATTTTACGTTAATGCTACCGTTGCGAACTTTCTCATGCTTCTTTTCTTTGACATCATGTCCTTCAAAAACTTAGCATATTTTGGCATTTGTTTTATCGCTTCTGTAAAAGGGATGTTGTTGTGTAACTGCTTTAACATTTCCATGAAGCGATGATACTGCACTTCATCAGTTTGCTTCTTCTTAAGTCTTTGCAGGAATGGTGATAGTTGTACCTTCACGACTCCATGTTATTTAGGCTTAGAGGTGGACACAACTTCTGGTTCTATTGTCTCAGGCTCTTCTGGTTCATTTTGTGTCAATGGGTTCTTAGATTCCATCGCAATTGGATTGGTCCTACTCAGCTCGTTCTTTTCTTCTGCTATCGTCTTTCTACTTCGCAAGGTCACTACTTGACATTGCTATTTTCCTATGTTCCCTGGGTTGCGAGGGAGCTCAGTTGAGCTCGGCAACTTCCCTTGTGGTCTATTTTTCAGCTCTCCCACAATCTATGCTATTTGGATCTCTAGATTACGGATTGAATTCGCCTGGTTCTGAAGTATTATCTCGTTCTTTTCAATGTACTACTTTAATAGGCTCTCCAGAGAGGAAGATGGCGATCCTTGTGAGCTACTGGCTTGATGTTGCGGTTGACCGTTCGTTTGTTGGAAAAAACTTGGCGGTCCTTCTTTTTGCGCCATAGGTTGATAACTTTGTTGTTGGTTATTTTTCCAAGCAAAATTGGGGTGGTTTCTCCATCTAGGGTTGTATATGTTAGAGAAAGGGTTGTTCTTTACAAAGTAGACTGACTGCGGGTTCCTTGAACATTCTTCAATTGGATGTGATTCTTCACAAGCAGCACAACTCGTGCTCATCTGTTCAATCGCGTTGACCTGCCCCTTTTGCGTTCCAATGTTGTTGATTGCGATGCCCTGTAACAGATCAATCATCGCATTTATTTGATTCTATAGAGATGCAGTGGCCCCATTGTTTGCATTACCTTCTCGAATTTTTAATCGTTGATCGCTTTCCTACAAATCTTCGTGATTCTTTGATATGAAATCAAGGATACGCCTCATCATAAGTTTTGTCAAGCAGACCACCAGCTACTGTCGCATTGGCAGCTGTTTGTGATGCAGGGTTTAAACCGTGATAAAATATCTCCATCTGGAGACAGTCTGGTAATCTGTTGTGCAGACAGTCTCGCACTAATCTCTTAAACCTCACCTAGGCATTGTTGAGTGATTCGTCTATTTCCTGTTCAAAATTCATGATTAACTTCCTCCTTCTTGCATTCTATGTAGGAGGAAAGTATTTCTTCATGAACTTCTCTACAACTTGTTCCCACAAAGTTATCTCCCCTAGTTCGAGGGAATATGCCCATTTCCTTGCTTGATCATATAACGAAAATGGGAACAACGTTAGTCGAACTTCTTCAGCTGAGATATTCGGGAACACAAAAGTGTTACAGATTTCAATAAAACTCTGTAGATGGGCATGCAGGTCTTCGCCACGCCTTCCATCAAACTGTCCGGCTGTCTGGATCATCTGTAACATAACCGGCTTCATCTCAAACCTTGATCCGTCCAAAGCTGACCTCATGATTCCTAGGGAGAAATCATAGAGGTTAGGCAATACATAGTCCCGGATGGGTCTATTATGGTCGTTCACTAGGAGAATGGGTTTTCCATGATGTTGTTCGCATTTGTAGCTCTTTCTTTCAGTTGTTTTGCCATTTTGGGGTTTCTCTCTTGTTTTTATCGACAATTGTTTCTCTGTCTTCTTCGGAACATTCTTTCGATCTCTAGGTCGTAGTTGAGCTAAGGAACGTGTCCTTCGCTTATGCGAGACCTGCTTTTTCCCTTACCGAAGGAATGGCAGTGCACAGAGGTCGAAAGCTACAAAGAAAATCAAAAGGTTTACTGTTAGCGCAATATGTACTACCGTAGTCCCCGGCAACGGTACCAAAAACTTGGTGCATTGTAAATTGTAATGCGATTATGGTATGAGTTGCAGTGATGTGTTTTGCATTGCACATACAAGTTTTCCTAATAAGACCCAAGTATAAGCCTCACTAGGTTTCCTAGTAAGTCAAGGGTTGAACACAGGGACTACTGAGTTAATATGCAACAGTTAATTTTGATTCTCTTGTGATGGTGAAAACAAGTAAGTTGGATGGTGTTTTGATTAAAAGTACTTACTATGCCACGGAGTCGATTGAAGAGTTGATGAAATCGAGAGTTACAATGAGTATGCGATGATTGGGTTGAGAAAGGGTTTAGCTAACACTTCCTAAGATTACATACAAGTTATGCGATCGTGCTACACACAAACAATAGCATGTCATCTCTCAATGCAAATGCGATAATTCCTATTTCTACGACGCATGCGATGTATACGATTAGTCTCTCGAGCTGTCTGGGAATGATCTCTCGGCTTCTTCGGCTCCTAGCTCGTTTCCGTCCATTAAATATAAATATGAATATGAAAAGACTAACGTCTCTCTATCTTGTATATGATCTAACTTGTTAACCCTTTTACTTCGGTGGCCTTCGGTATTTATGGAGCTCAAGGTGAAGCAGCCTTTCTCTCTAATGATTGCAATGATGGGTGGTCATTAAATCTCCTGCTCTAATGCGTCAATTAATTGTCACCGAAAGTTGAGTGTACTTGCTACAGTGTGGCTTTAATGGCTTGTCAACTAAATTCAGATTCGACCGTCATCAGCTTTCCGTCCCATTATGGTTTATTATGTTGTCACCTTGATGCGCATTCTTTATGCGGCCACCTTTTTAAGAAGCTTCTTACGATCGCAATCTTTCAAGCGCGCAGACGCTTAATTCCTTGGATTGCAATTTTACTTGCGCCAATGCATTTTTCCTACACAAAATAAGTGAATTAGTTGCTTTTATGCGATGGGCGCATGCGATCGCAATTTCTTCAGTTTAACAAATTTGGACATGATATTGTTTAGTTTTACCGTCTCATTCTCTCATTGTTTCACTTATTTGAGTTGTAATAATGTGTATTTCTACCCGTTATCATCTACATGAAGATCATCAACAGTTCAGTATTTTTCCTAGTGTTATATGTAAATGATATCCTACTCATTGGGAATGATGTAGGCTTCCTGACTACAGTCAAGAACTGGCTAGTGACCCAATTCCAAATGATTTAGGAGAGGCTCAGTTTGTTCTTGGTATTTAGATCTTTCAGGATCGTAAGAACAAAATGCTAGCTCTGTCTCAGGCATTGTATATTGAAAAGATGTTGATCAGATATTCGATGCAAAACTCCAAGAGGGGCCTTTTGCCTTTTAGGCATGGAGTTACTTTGTCTAAGGAACAGTGTCCTAAGACACCTCAAGAGGTTGAGGAAATGAGATAGGTCCCTTATGCATCTGTCGTAGGTAGTTTGATGTATGTGATGTGATGTACTAGATCTAATATCTGCTATGCAGTTGGGATAGCAGTAGATATCAGTATAATCCAGGATATGATCACTGGACAATCATCAAGAACATCCTCAAGTATCTATAGAGAACGAGGGACTACATGCTTGTGTATGGTTTTAAGGATTTGATCCTTACAGAATACACGGAATCTGATTTTCAGACTGATAGGGATTCTTAGAAATCCACTTCAGGATCAGTGTTCACTCTTAAAGGAGGGGTTGCAGTTTGGCGAAGCACCAAACAGGGTGCATCGCAAACTCCACCATGGAGGCCGAGTATGTTGCGACTTGTGAAGCTGCTAAGGAGACCGTTTGGCTCAAGAAATTCCTGACTGATCTGGAAGGTGTTCCAGACATGTCAAAGCCCATCACACTTTATTGTGATAATAGTGGTGCTGTGTCAAATTCCCATGAGCCTAGGATTCATAAGCGTGGCAAGCACATTGAGCAGAAATCCCATCTGATCCAAGAGATTGTGCGTCGAGGGGACGTGATTGTCGCGAAGATAGCTTCAGAGCACAACGTTGTTGATCTGTTTATGAAGGTCCTCACGGCTACAGTGTTTAAGGGTCACCTGCAGAGTATGGGTCTATGGGACAGACCACAGCTAGACTAGGGAAAATGGGAGATCTTCTAATGGGCTTGTTTGTGCCCTAGTTTATTGTTTTGTGTACCTGTAATTTGATTATCTTGTACTCCCACTAGCTTGAGGACAGTGGGAGATTGTTGGGGTTGATACCCTAAATCTCGTAGGGTTCTATAGTTTGTAAACCTTGTATGAACAAATATTTCAGTGATTAATAATATTTGATATTTTATTCACTTTGTCTATGATAGAGATGTCCAATTTTCCCATGGGAACGGGGCCCCGCCCCGAACAGGGCAGGGATTCCCCGATTAGGCAGGGAATGGGGGAGGGAGTGGGGGAATGAAATTCCCCGTGAGCTAAACGGGGACGGGAACGGGGAATGCATTCCCCGTCCCCGTCCCCACCTTGTTCCCCGTCCCCGCCCCGATTAGCTTTTACATATTTATTTATTATAGTTATCTAATGTTATGTTATTATTATCATTATATAAATATTACATTTAAATTTCAAATTTGATCATTTATTGGGAAAGATAATGAATATGTTTAAATTGAATGTTTAAATATAGATTATATATGTGAATAATTTGATTTATATTTATTTCTTTCTACTAAAAAAATTAATTAGCTTTTTTAGGCAAAAATTTGAGTAATTTATCTTTAAATTCAAATTGTCATATAAAACTAACCGTAATAAACAATTTAGTGATAAAGTTAATTATTTAATTAAATTTTTTTCACATTAGTGAATTAAATTAATTGGTTTTTTACAAAAAAAAAAAAGGTAACGGGGAAAAATTCTCCATAGGGAATTTCGTTGGGATGGGGAATGAAATGAGGAGTGGGACGGGGATAGGGAATGGCATCCCCGGCCCTGCCCCGCCGCGTGGACATCTCTAGTCTATGACATATATGATATTTTAGTTGCATTAACCATAAACCAATAAACTAACATCCAAGGTTATCATTGTAACTTAAACATGTATATGGAGACATACAGGTGGATCATGTTTAAGTGATAACCTAAATGGTCTATAGTATATGGATAAGGCTGGATACCTTATCCTAGTGACACTACGAGTATGGTCCACTTTGTAGTTGTTACAAATGTTGTAAAGTGCTACAAATGATCTGATCTTGATCATTCATGTATTAGACATGCGAGTGAGGATATTCTATACAAAGGATTTTGTATAAGACCGAACCACAAAATGTTTATTCTCGTTATATAACGGCGTTCATAATAGAGACTTTTATTTCACTAGGATGACCATAGGTAACATGACCTTAATCCTAAGTGAGTTGTGAAGTCCTGCCTATGAGGGCAGTCCTTTGATTTGCATGGGTGAAAGTGGATAGATCGTCGACTTAACAAGCCTACCATTTTGGGGATTTGTCTAATTAAGGAGCTGGGAACTCAATTACACAAGATGAAATTCACTCCTTCTCCAAAGCAGGGGTAAGTAGATAAATTGCTCCCTTAAGGGCTGATTCCGGGTCTTGAACAATGTGGCGCCATGCCCTCTCTTGGTCCGAGATGGGTTTAGTCATAGTGGGACTATGATCTATTATTCATTAGAGGGATTAGTGGTACTTAAAGAGTTAGATGTAACTATAGTGGCAAAATCGTAATTTAGCTCAGTTGTACTTACGAGCAATTTGTGAAGGGTCATCGTACTGTTGATTGGTTATATTCAATGGACACATAAATATATCTGTAGTGCGAAGAGTGCAACTGTTGGTCTTTAGTGGAGTGCCCGGCAGTTAACGGATGGTGGATAATGAGATTAAAGAGTTTAATTATTTATTCACATACCGTTGGAGCTTCAAGCTATAGGTCCATAAGGTCCCCTTGGTAGCTCAAAGGATTTAGTTCATAATCAGTTTTTGGGTCAATTTGAAATGTTCAAATTAACAAGGGGGAATTTAATTATATATGATATAATTAAATTAATTGAATTATATATATTATAATTGACATAAGTATTTGATACATTATTGTTTAATTGGAGGAACTAATATTTGAATGATTCGTATATATTTTCTATGAATAAGATTCATAGTTGTTAAATTTAATATAAATATGATTTATATTAAATACCATAAAATAGAGAAAAAGAACTATGGTTTATATATTGTATATGATACAATATTAAAACTATAGGAAATAAATATAATATGATAAGTTGGTTATCATATTTCTTTATGCTATTAATTATTTAACAATTAATTCCATTTTCTCTCAACCATCCTTAGTGGGAAGTTAATTGGTTTTATGGAAAAAATAGGATAAGTGAAAATATGACTTTTATTATTCTGAGAGATGAGTATTCACGATTGATCTTCTACACGATTTCCTTGAGAGCCTAAGCGATAGACTCAGTTTTCTACACGATTGAAGTCTTACTATGCGATAGCATTGCCTTCCTTCGATCGTCCTCCTCCTTCAACTCCAAAACACCCTCTAACCAAAATAGCCAGAGCCCACCACTCCTAGGTTCTCACAACGAGAATACCAAGGTAACTAAGTGGTAGTGTCTTCTACCTTTTGGTTCGAGTTGCGTTGTTGTTTGCTGTTCTTTATTTTGAGTGTTCGTGACCTGTTCGACACATTCGTGGACGAGTTAGTTTGAGGGATATACTTGAAGAAGAATTATTCAAATGTATAATCTCTAAACTCTTGTTTATTATTCGAAAGCATGCTATAATTTATGTTTTATGTATAATCTGTTTATTTTACTGTAAATGTATGCGTTCAATTGAAATGAGATGTGGACGATCCGTTTCCACTCAAAGGTTCTCTATAAAAAGAGTTTCTTCATGATTAGGATCAGATCATTTGTAGCACTTCACAACAATTGTAATACCTACAAAGTGGGCCATACTCGTAGTGTCACCAAGATAATATACCCAGCCTTATCCATCTACTACAAACCATTTAGGTTATCACTTAAACATGATCCACCCATATGTCTCTACATACATGTTAAAGCTACAAGATAACCTTGGATGTTAGTTTATTGGTTTGTGGTCAATGCAACAAAATGTGGAATAAAATATCATATATTTTATTAAATAAGCAATGCGTTTGTTCAAACCATTTACAAACTATAGGACCCTATGAGGTTTAGGGCTTTAACCCCAACAATGATGATGAGTTAAACTGTGTTATGTGATAATTATTGATGAGCAGATTTACATATTTAAGACAATAGTAATACAGGTTCATAAGATGTGAGTTTAACAGATTCAGTTGGCAATAGACGTCCTAAAAGGGTTGACATCTGTTTTCTTCACACCTCCTCATAGGTTAAAAAGGTAATCTAAGAGGGGATGTGACATGAATGGCTTCAGAGTTTTCTTGAAGATATTCCTTTGTGGCCAAAGAATGTAAGTACAATATGTATTTATTGTGACAATTTAACGGCTTTTATGAGAGCCACTAATAATGTCTATGGTGACAAGTCACGACATATTAGATGCAGGCATAATTCGATAAGGTAACTGCTCTCTAATTGAATAATTTCTATTGATTTTATGAAATCAAAAAAAATATTGCATATCCTTTGACAAAAGGTTTATCAAGAGAGCAAGTCACATATACTTCAAGAGAAATGGGGCTAAAGCCTATGAAATGAGTTATCTGGTGGTAACCTAACCTAGTTGGCCGAAGATCCCAAGATCTAGGTTCACTAGGCAAACTAGCTAGATAATTCATAATTGACACACTACGAAACTTATAGTTTCTTCCCATTTCTATGATGTTCTAGAATATGTGATCTATTGATGTTAAGGATATATTGCTATCATGTATACAAGAGGAGTAATGACAAAATACTCTTAATCAATATTACCTATGTGAGAGTAGAAGTGGAGTCACTTCTATGAGAACTTTTCAAATGCCTTATGTTCTCTAAAGCTCTGATGAATTCAAGATTTTGTCAAGGACAAAAATGGACACAAACGTATAGATATCAAAGATACGAGATGAGTTGTGTGTGATATCTATTATCTCAATTCACCAGTGAGAAGGATAGTTCCAGAGCTTGGTCTCACTTTTTCTTCCATAAATTCAATGGATATTCACTAAGGAAAGTTCAAGTCTAAAAGACACCTCTCATGATGAATAGCTTGTCTATTTGTCTAAACGATTTTGTTTAATTTTTCTCACTTTCTTTCATATAGGGGATTGTTGGTTTTTATAGTGAAAGAAGGTGAAACATTTGAATATTGAAACATTAACAAATGAATTTAATTATGTAGATTAAATTCAAAATTAGAAACTTTCAAATTGGATTGAAATATCAAATTAAGATTAAGTTCCATGTACAAATTTAACATGTATGAAAGTTAAATTTGTATTTTCTTCAATTTTAATGAGTTGTGTTTGATTTTTGTTAAGTAACAACTCAATTGAGTTAATTTTTTTTTTTAAAAAAATTATATTTATTTGATTTATTTTGTATCTAGAGAGTTACTAAGTCGCTAGCCTATAAATAGCAACTTGTTTTTTCATTTGTAGCATCTCATTCCAAATTGAAGAGTTCTCTTCTTTCTTTATTTCTTTCTTTTATTCTTGAGTTGAGTTGAGTGCAAGTATCCAAGAGTTCTACTAGATATAGGTAGTTCAAGGTTGCAGTTTTACCAGAGTTAATTGTTGTATTCTGCTGAGATGATTGCTCGTTTGTAGTCTGCTTGTAGCCCGTGTAGAACAAAAAATTGTCTTTAGGATAATGTTATCAAAAGCGTGCCTATACTACGTTTTAATTTTTCAAAGGTTTTGAGGTTCTTTCAAGTCTTTGATTATTTCTATTTCTAAGCCTTGTTACATCATTTGGCTTATGTTTGAGTCTAAATATTATACATTGAGATTTGAGTGCACTATTTCTAGTTGAGGTGTAATTCGTCTGCTAGTATATTCAGTTCATATATATCAAATTTCTCCCAACAAGTTATGTGGACTTTAGTTTCTAGATATAAGCGCACATCAATGAAACCAATTTGAAAATGTTCAAATATGAATATTATGTAGAGATAATATTAATATTATGTATTAACAGTGCTAAAATATAGAAAATTCTTAATCCCCTCTTAGATTTGCTGATATGTGAAAACTAATACCAACGCTATAAAATAATACAAAACTAATACCAAAAAAAAGTGTTCTCGTAGCTGATGAAAATAGCCTTTCAAATTTGCTGATATGTGAAACTTTTCCGTTTCTTCTCTTTTTCACATTTCACTGTATTTTTTCTATTATTTCTTTTTTCTTGTCTCTCTCCTATTGATGATGAAGTTTACATTACAATGGATGGTACAAGCTTATGTCCCCAACAACGGCGCCATAAACTTGTGGACGAAATTTTTGATGATGATTGTGTTTGTAATGTGCACGCATGATGATGTGCTACAAGCTCATGTTGCTATAAACTTGTAACGCAATGTTCATATCTTACAGCATGTGAACGAATATGGATATGAATGAATGGACAAGTATACGTGTTGAAAGCATAGACTTGGCGACAAAGATGGAATATGTTATGCTGCGTTATTGCTCATGCACATTTTATGCGATACTACTTCTCAATAAGCGTTGTTAATGACATGTAGTATGCAGTGGAGTAATGAATTGTCACAAGTTTCCTTGCACTGAAACCAAGTATAATTCCAATGCAAGTTTCTCGGTGTGATCCAAGGTCGAACACAGGGATTGTTTTAGGTTAATGTGTCACGTTCGTGATATATGCGATCGACCTTTTACAATTAAAAAAGATTGTGTATTTGTACAGGAAAGTAAATTGCGGTAAAGTAAAATTATGCAGATAAACTAAAGTTGCGATAATAAAGTAAATGCAATAAAAGTAAAGTGCGACAAAGTAAACCTAAGCTAACATGATACAAGATAGAGGTTACATGATACATGATACTGAGTTTGAGACTGACTGTGAAGATCATACAAAAGATCGTGGTATGTGGTGGCAAAGCTTTATGTACGAAACAGAAAAAGAACGGATAACTAGTACAAACATTGCAAGTTCACTAATTGCGTTAAAGATATAACTACAGTTCCACTTTCCCTTAACGTACACCTCTCGGTGATCGGTCGCGTTCCCACATCTCTGTGGTGAAACAGGGATGAACGTAAAGAATGCAAGGTTGCTTCCATCTCTGGAAGTACTTCTCGCTTTAGTTAACACATTCTTCCAACCTACTGTCATTAGGTGGAATAGCTTCTTCACTTCTGTCACAGATGAAGATGCCGCCGAGCATGCTTTAGCTAAAATTATTTATTTCTTTAGCACATATTAATTTACTTGTTTAATTCATTCTTATCATCGAGGGATTAAGAGAACATTTTGGAGAAAACGATTTAAGGAGGAACAGAAATAGACAGAAAGATGGAGATGAAAATGATCATGACATTCAATACTAATATTTAGCGCCTGATACATTGTATGAATGATAGAGATTAAGAAGATGAATACAATTGATGAATAAGAGATAGAAACAAATACAGAAGAGTGCCAACATCTTGACACAGATCTGGATGGTGGATTTTCTTTCCAGATGTTGGAATGAATGTTCAGAAGAGCTTCCCTCTCGGGCTTGCTCGTCCGATAGAAGTGACCTTGGTATAGAGCTTCACGGCGGGGATTTGAAGGATTTGCCCTAAGACTTACCTCTCGGTCTTGTCTCTTAATTCTTCCCAGATCTTCTTCGATCAGCACTTAGACCAGTCTCTCTCTCAATATACAAATATCAAAATAGCCTCATATCAAGTATAATTTCTCAATGGAATGGCCAGAGCTATTTATAGGCTCAGCTTTGATTCTCTGACTTGTGGTCCCCACTTTATTGTTATGGCAATTCCGGAAATGGTGGAATAAATATTCCTTCTATTATACAATCAATCCTGTCAGAAATGCACAACGGTCAACTGTACACGCGTCAGAATCCTCCGCATTTGCGTTTCTCTTTCACATCTTCGATCGTTTGCCCGCATGCGGTGTTATTTTTTATTATCGCATGCGGTTGAGATTGCATTGATCGCTTAGCTCTTGATCGATTGTCGCATGCGCCGTCATTGCGTTGATCGTCTATTCATTCCTGAATGATGGGCGCAATGCAACGTAGATGTGTTGTTCTTTCATCATTGAGCCATGAGTGCATGCGGTGACTGATTTCCTGCAAAACAGACGTTAAAACACTCTATTCTACCATCGCAATGGTGTCAGTGGGTGTATTGACGACAATTTATAATTCTCGCATTTCTTAACTAATTTCTATACTATTGACGCAACTTTCCTTCCTTTTGGCCGCAATATCTTAATAAAACAGTATAAATAACTTGTATTTCTACAAATTATCACCTGTCTATTATTGGCATCCTATCAGTATGTGACAAATGGCATATATACATAAATAAATATTAGCAGAAAGGCTATTCCCAGTGCGGTCGAGCCTTTTCGTTTTCCATAGACTCTTATCCTTCCTTTTTTCATTCTTACATGGTATCAGAGCTATAAGCATCCTCTTCCACCTTCACCTTCATGGCGTCAAGCTCAGGAACGTCAGAAGAAGACTCCGCTCAGCTGGTGACATCGATTCCAGGTATTCAATCGACCAACCCACCTCAAACTAATACCTCTATATCTTCACCATCGTTCACCCCACCAGTCACTCAACGAATCCCACCCCCTCCTATTTGAAATCCAATCTTCCTTCCCCAATATGGCCCTCCACCACCGCATTTTCATCCACAGTACGCTGGCTTTCCTGCCCATCACTCTTTTCCAACCCCAATACCACAGAATATCTTCTCCACTCTTCTATTCTCGCAGTCACTGATAGCAAACTTTCCTCACATGTCCCAATCCCTCACTATCAAACTCAAGGATTCAAATTACCTACTCTGGAAAAACTAGCTTCTTAACTTGATCATCAGCTATGACCTTGAAAGCTTTATCGACGGCACCTATCCTCAACCCTCAAAGTATCTCGACCCTCAGCAAACACACATAAACCCTTACTTCTCCTATTGGCAGAAATGCAATTGCACCATTATGAGAGTTGGTTCTACTCCTCACTGAACGAGGATAAAATGGGCGAAATCATTGGCTACGAATAAGCATTGGAAATTTGGGAAGCGCTTCGAACGGTCTACAAATCATCCTCAACGGCTCGAATTATGGGACTCAGATCTCAACTGCAAAGAATAAAGAAGGATGGCCTTACCGTGTCTCAATACCTAGCTAAAATCAAAGATGTTGCTGATAAATTTGCTGCCATCGGTGAACCTCTATCTTATCGCGATCACCTCGAGTATTGATGACGTAAAATTAGGTGAATGCAATATGCGATGCATGTCTTAAATTATGCAATTGTTCTCATGTATCGGTGGTCATGCGATGAAATGGAATGTATGCGTTGATCTCATATGCAATGACCATGCTTTCTGTCACAAGTTTTCTTGTGCTCTCACCAAGTATAACGAGAACGCAAGTTTCTCGGGTGATCTGAGGTTGAGCTCAGGAACTTGTAGCTAAATGCTATGTGGTGATGTGTTTGCGGCAGATAAATAAAAGAACGATGGGGGTTATAAGCTATAAACTACTCCTACTCCTAACTAACAGACAAAATAGTGGAAGTATGACTGAGAGGTAGAGACACGGCAACTGTTGACGCGTAGTAAAATGCATGAAAAAATAGATGAAATGGTGAGGATGTCTTCACTGCAACACTGAGCTTGACCGCAAGGGCAACCCCAGCCAACATAAGCTATGCGATTATGCTACACACACTTGTACCTAATTCTAGGACGCATGCGATGTATATGCAATAGTGTTGAGAAGCCTATTTCTAAGCTTCCATAACCCACTCACGTGCTCTCACACATAAGCTATGACCACATACCACCGTATCCTACTTCTGGACACATGCAATATCCTATCCATAGGGTGCATACGCTGTGTAATAACAAATGAAGCTTATCTTTAAGTTCCCCATTCTCGCTTATGCGATCCAATCCGCTCTCTCGAGTCTTAGATTTGGTTTTTAGACTACTCTCCTAAGTATGCCTAAATGATGATGAATGATGCGCTCATAAGACAAGGTAATCGCATAAACCTGGCTGACGTAAGATTATTCCTATCTCTAGTGAACACTTGCTTACATTGCTTAATGTGACCAACCACTTACCCTCCCGAACATTTAGTTGCTGCTGACTTTATTAATAGACAAACATTGCGTCCGCTTATAGACAAGCGTTGCTACAGCTTCACACTTAATAAGGTTTTTTCATAACACTCATGCAAAGCACACCTCTCGGTGGTTTGCTACATGCTTCATATTCCTATGCCGCATGATTAAGTATGCGATACTCTAATAGTCTCACTAAGTGATGCAATGAAAGTTAAGGATGCTAAGTAAATGAAGATGGAGATGGAATCGAAGGACAATATAGAAATGCATTGATCACAAAATGTATTAATTCTTTAAACCAAAATGTAATACAATACAATATAAGGAAAGAAGAGAAATGGAGGGCCAGTTGGAAACAATGTCTTGCTTCCAGCAAATGTGTGTCAAGGCTGTCGGTGGTGCCATGGATGGGTGGTGGAGCAGACTCTCTCGAGCTCTAACTCCAGCGAAGGCTCCGGTCGTCACTCGGAAAGGATTAAGGAGATGAAGAACTCTCAAGCTATCTTCGCACGCTTTAGTCTAAATCACAAGGATCCCCCCTATGGTAGGGTGCCTCAGGCAAAAAACCTTAGATGATTTGAAATTCTGCTCATCGGCTTCTATTTATAGAGCTTGATCGCCAACAACATTTATGGACCTGCTCTGAATCTGACACTCGCGGCGCGATGGTCCTTTTCTGAATCTCTGCTGCTAACGGTGTGGTAGGTGAAATGTCAACATCATCTTTTGATTCTCCCGAGGTATGCATTCATGTTTGCATTCCATCTACCTTGCGTTCATCCCTCTATTATAGTTATCATCATGTAGCCGCAACTTATCTGCGATGACCGCATTCGCTTGACGGCCGCAACTTCTATGCGATGGACACATGTGGCTGATGGCCGCAACATCCATGCGTCGTACATATACATTCGCCTCTGCAATGGAGAGATTCCCCGCATGCGTTTGTCTTTGTGATAGCCCGGCTTCCACGTATGCGATCAATTTCTGCGATTGCTACAAAAATAAACAATTGAATGCATAATAATGCATAATAGTGGGTTAGCCGAGATTCTTAATGTCGATCGATGCAAACTCATTTTCTCATGAATTCCTAACATATTCGCCGCATATTCTATTTAACAGCCCTTATAATTCTAAATAAAAGGCCCTATAATGGCGTGCATTTCCGCCCATCATCAGCTATATCCTTGAAGGACTGGGGAACGAATACAATCCTTTTGTAACTTCTATTCAAAATAGAACTGACCGCCCTTTTATTGTTGATGTTCACAGCCTCATTGCTTATGACTCTCATTTGGAAAAACAAACTGCCGTCGATCAGATCCAACTTGTCCAAGCCAATGTTGCCTACCTTTCTCTTTACTCTCAGACTCGCCATCCATAGTTGCAACAAAACAGTAGACCACATTTCAGCCCACCCCTCTCCCTCTCCCAGGTATTCTTCCCAAATTATCCTTTTCCACTATTAGAGCTGATTATACTTCCACTCGACCCCCTGCACGAAATCAGCATTCATCTCCTAACCAATCATCCAATCCCTCCAATCGCCCTCAATGCCAAATTTGCAACAAACTCGGTCATACAGCATTAGCTTTTTACAACATTGACAATCCAAAATACAGGACCATTCACCCTCCCCAAGCTCATCTCACTTAAACCGTTCCAACAATAAACCAACTCTTGTCCTATGTCACCTCATCCCCTGCACCCAAAATCAACCATCTCGATGAAGGCTGGTACATGGATTCTGGAGCCACTTATCACATGACCCTTGATATGTCCAACATACAACAATCTACTCCATATATATGGTGGTGAACAGGTTATGATAGGCAATGGGAAGTCACTTCCTATTTCACACCCTGGCTCTTCCCGTTTCCTTTCCCCCTTCTCCAACACCCCTGTTAATCTCAACTCTGTCTTTTACACTCCTTCCATCTCTATAAACCTTATTAGCATTGGTTGTTTATGTTATGACAATCATGCTTATGTCAAATTTTTCCATGACTCATTTTTTGTGAAGGATCTTCGAACCAAGACTCCACTCCTCCGAGGCATACTTGATCGTGGACTTTACAAACTCTTTATCAATCCAACTGCACCAAGTTCATCCAATTCCCCCTTCCATCCCACAGCTCTTGTTTCAACACTCACTGATGTCTCCCTGTGGCATTGCCGCTTAGGGCATCCTTCCATTCCAGTTGTTCAGTCAATTTTGTTTAACTGTAGTCTGAAGTACAAAAATAACACTACTATGTCTGTTTGTAAACACTATCAAATGGCTAAAAGCCATCGGTTACCATTTTTTGCATCTACCTCTCGTCTTCCTCCCTCTTTTGAAATTTTGTATGTTGATGTATGGGGCCCTTCCCCTATAAGTTCAGTGAATAGAGACAAATATTTCCTTCTGTTTATTGATGCTTTCTCTCGTTTCACTTGGATATACACACTAAAAGCAAAATCTGAAGTTTTCACCTGTTTCAATAAATGTCAAGCTATGGTATCTAACCAATTTTCTATATCTATAAAAGCACTTCAAACTGATGGAGGAGGTGAATTCCGAGCTCTCTCACCTGTCCTAGACACCCTTGGAATCCTCCATCATTTATCTTGCCCTACACCCCCCAACAAAATGGTAATGTTGAAAGAAAGAACCGACATGTTGTTGAGGTAGGACTGTCCATACTAGCTCACTCCTCTGTCCTAAACACATTTTGGCCATTTGCTTTCCACACAACCACCTATCTTATAAACTGCACACCTACATCTGCTCTTGACAAGAAGTCTCCATATGAAGTCTTCTATAACAAACTTCTAGATTACCATCTTCTTAAAACCTTTGGTTGTGCTTGTTTCCCCTTTCTTCGTCCGTTTGAAGATAATAAGCTTCAATACCGATCCCATGAATGCATCTTCTTAGGCTACATTTCCTTGTAAAAGGATATCTTTGTCTTCACCCAACCTTGGGTCACATCTATGTGTCTAGACATGTGATATTCAATGAGTCTATTTTTCCCTTTACTGCCAATCACTCAACACAAACTCCTTCACAATCGTCCTCCTCTTCAATCACTTCCATTCCTGTCATAATCACCCCTCCCTTCTCTTCCCCATTTAGTCCTTCTACTGCCAGCCCTCATCATAATGATGTTCATCACCATGATTCCCCCCATCCACCTTCTACTCTCCCACTATCCAACCCCTCCACCCCCCACCAACCTACACCAACCAACCAACATACTGACCTTCACATCCTTTTCACTGCTCCTGCCCCACACTCACCTAATTCCCCTATTTCCCCACCTTCACCAACATGA
>NC_052360.1:12778418-12799151 GCF_009727055.1 Benincasa hispida | reverse complement strand
AGGTTCAAATTCCAAAACCACACATATAAATACACAGGCAATATTATTAGAAACACCATGATAGGAATAAGAATAAAAACTTTTAAAATGATGAGAACATGAAAGGAAGAATTCCAAACATATTAGAAGTTGAATATAACAGTATAAGAATGATATCTAGTTTAAAAACACTAAAATCTACTTTTTGAACATCTTCACTAAGTTATTAACTCCAAATTTAACATCAAATGTTAGTCCAACAATTTTAAGAACAATAATCTCAAATAATAGTTGCCTGAAAATGTTCTATTTATTTTCAGTTCAGGAGTTTAGAATGAATTATTGTCAGGAGTTTAGAATGAACCTTTAGGAATTTCTTTCTCATCTTGTGTGACAAAAAAAGCTGGAATTTTGGTCAGCTAAGCAAATATATCATCATCAAGAAAGCAGACTGATGAAGATAATGATGTTGAAGGAGAAAATGATATGAATGAGCAATTGGATCCTGCATCTGCTAAACGTGTTAGAAGGTAACATTTATAGAATTTTGGTTAAATGAACTTCAAAAGAATAATAAATAGAAAAATTACCTTCTCAAGCGTTTCTTTAATTGCTTCGTCGTTCAGCTTCTCACTCCTACCTTTTATAAAGATGTTATCACAAAAGGTAGCAAGTAATTTTGCACTACAACTTCAAATAATTCAACAAAGGTATCATATACAACAAAACCATTAATCAAATCGAATTTCAAAGACCATAGACAAATAAAAAGGCCCAAATCTAGGAGTAGAGAGACCTATTGGAGTGAAACCATTGCTGGCTTTCATTGAGACATTTACACAAATAGTTGAGAGGCGTAAACATAAGAACAAAAATTGTTGTGAGTTTAAGAGAAGAAAGATACGAAGAGCATATTAATGGTGATAGCGATGGAAAAAGAAGGGAAAAAGAGCATATTAAACATAATGGTGACAGCAGCGCGGTGGACAGGGACCTGCAGATGACTAACGAAGATGGCGACGGAAGCCCAGACAGAAACGCAAACGAAAAAAGGCTGATGGCTAGGTGAATGCACCTGATCCGGTGGCGGAATGAACGATGAACGACGACGGTGGTAGATCTGGCAAACGACAGCGACAGATCTGGAGACATGCGAACGACGGCGGCAGATCTAGAGACACGCGAACAAAACGAACAGCAGATCCGGCGAACGACAGATTTGGAGACACGCGAACGATGACGAAATGTGCAGCAGATCCGGCGGAACGACCAACAAATCGACTTTGGAAGAGAGGAGTGAGAAAGAATAGGGTCTGAAGAAGGAAGTGTGAGAATGAGAGGAAAAAGAAAATAGAGGGAGAGTGAAGAGGGAAATGAAAAAAATGGGGATAAATAGAAAGTTAGAGGAAAAAGTGAAGTGGGTCTTTAATGTCGGTTTAAACCCGAAATTAAAGGTACCCCTACAATGTCGGTTTTAAACCGATGTTAAAGATCTTCTTTAAAAAAAATCGACAATATACATCCGATTTCACTTTTTCTAACTGACATAAAAGTCTAAAATTCTTGTAGTACAATATAATGATTATTTAATTTTTGTATTATTAACGCAAAATTATTTCCCCTAATTGAATGCATATGTGACCAATAGTCAAAATTAAAACTCTTCAACTCCAATCCAAATATAGTTAAACTAAAAAAGAAATTATTAATCGTCAATTATAACTTGAATACTATAATAGCAATCATAATTGTATGTTGTAGTTTTAGGGGAAAAAATTGTAGTTTTAGTTTGTAGTCTTAAAAGTTTGTATTTTATATTTGAATTAATCATAATTGAATTACTAATTTTAGTCACTAAATCATGAAAAAATTAACTAATCAAACTAACCTAAAATAAATAAACTCGGAATAATAAATATAATATGAAACATCTGGTTAAAAATTAGAAAGAAAATGATGTCGAAGTTTTATCAAATTGACTTGACTTTTCTAATTTATAACTAAAAAAAGAAAAGCATATTCAACGCATTTAAAAATAATCAAACAAAAAAAATTAACAATAAGAAAATTAATTGAATTTAAGAAACAAAGTATTTACCCTAATTCAAAATTTAAGTTTAAAAAAAACATACCAAGTGAAAAAAATTACATTAACGACAACTAAAATTCAAAATACTTTTTTTTTTTAAAAAAAAAACGTATTTCTAAATCCAATTTTAATATTTTAATAGGTATAAATCTAGTTGGAAAAGAAAACAAAGAGATAAAAAATTTTAAAAAAAAGAGAGATTAAAAATGAGAAGAAATAAAGGGAAATAAGGGAATAACACAAAAGAAAGAAAGTTAAAAATAACAAAGAAATTAATGTGGCACATATGAATTTAAAAAAAATAAAATAAAAAACATAACCGACGCACTCTTATAACACAAAAAAATTAAAAAAAAAAAATTAAAAAAAAAAAAATAAATAAAATCTTATTTATCTAAAATTTTTCAAAACCACCCGTTTTTCTTAATTTTTTTCCCCCCAAAACTACCTCCTCCGGCCAATAAACCCGATATTTTGTTTAACAAATTTAGAAAGGGTCAAAGTTTGGTTGTAGAACTATTTTCGCAACCTGATCAACTATAGGGTGTCATTTTTTCTCAAAGTAAATTATAGGGTGTCATATGTTAGCACAATATTTATTTATTTTTTCATTTAAGGAATATATTTTTGGAAACTTCTAAAAACAAAAAAAAAAAATGTTTTTGGAAACTAGATTGTTTAGTATTCAAAACTTGCAATACTTTTTTAAAACATTAATACAAGTTTTTTAAGCTTAATTTTTAAATATAAAAATCAAATAGTTATCAAACAGAGTACTAATTTTAAATTTTTTGCTTTTAAAAATTAAGTTTATAATAAATACATCTTCTATCCATGATTTCTTTATTTTGTTATCTATATTTTAGGAGTATTTTTAAAAACTAAGCTAATTTTTTAAAATTCGAAAAATTAGTTTTTAAAATTTTATTTTGTTTTGTTGTTAGTTGTTATTTTTTAAATTTATTTGAATTCAAATGTTTAATTTGAAACAAATGAAAATAGTGGTAACAAGTCGTAAAAAAATAAATATAATTTATTTTTTAAAACAAAAACAAATAGTTACCAAAAGTCTACTTCTTTGTTTGTTTTTAATTTCCTTAGTTTTCTTATTTAGAGTCAATGCCATTTATTGTTAACTAATCCTTTAGATCCGAATTCTTGCCATTTAAAAAGCATTTACTAATCCTCAGGAAAAAAAAACATTTTCTAAGTGAAGAATTTCCATGATAATTAATTAATTAAAGAAAGCATACCATTAGAAAGGCCTTGAGGTTGTTCTCTGTAATGGACTCTCAACTATCCGCGCTATCCTTAATCTCCAACAGAAACTGTAAAAACCCTCTTCTTTCCTCCCCATTTCCTCCCCTCTTCCTCGGTTCTTCAATGGCAGAATTCAAAATCTCATAAAAAACATTCATCACCTTCTTCATCTTCCTCGCAATCCCCTACAAATCAAACCAACTCAACGCCGGAACTTTGCTTCCAAATCAACCTCATCCATTCCGATTCCCCACCCTCAGCTACCCCACATCATTACCATAACTGTTTTCAGAGCGGCGAAGAAACCCAATTTGCCTATATTGATTGGAGTTCCCGCCGATTCGAACACACCTTCGTTAGTAAATATTTAAGTTTTAAAAGAAAAAAGATATTTTGAGAATCCCATGTTGCTAAGATTAGGAGTGAGACATCACTTTTATACTCCCACCTTAAGTTATAGATTTGA
Organism: Benincasa hispida; assembly: GCF_009727055.1. NCBI lineage: Eukaryota > Viridiplantae > Streptophyta > Magnoliopsida > Cucurbitales > Cucurbitaceae > Benincasa > Benincasa hispida. The sequence goes on along the minus strand of NC_052360.1, from coordinate 12,795,357 downwards.
ACCCCAAGGGGTACCCATATTTTAGCGGGAGTGAGGAGATAAGGAAATATGGGTACGATGGACATCCCACAAAGGTGTATGTGATTATTTTTCAAAAAATTATTATTATTTCGCACACGTGACAGTTGGCTCTTGAGGCCTATAAAAGGTGCAAGCCTTTCAATAGTTTGATCTTCTCATTTTCATCTTTCACAATCCTTTCTCTCTCGAACTCGTTTTCTTTTCCATTTTCTGAGCATCTCAGTTCTAACAAGTATGAGATTTTTTATCGGGTATAGTGCATCTTCGATCGAGACAAATTTATATATTAGGGTTGTTTTATCCTAGGGACGACGTGACAATTCCGTAGAAATGTTTGCACACTTGGGCAGAGCCGTGAAATGTCTTAAAGAAAGCAAGATCCGTGGCTCATCCTGTAACAAGATTCTGTTTTACAGGTTCCATTTTCTTGACGACTGCTATTTGTAATAGTTCGTTATTGTCAAATCTTTTCCATCAGAGGGTAGCAGATCCAACAATTTTAAGACGATTTCCTCTGCCACTGTTGCGATGGCTCTTTCAAATCAGCACAACATTATGACATTCGACCTCGACCATCCATTTCGATTCAAAGCAGTGAACATCAAATGGTGGAAGCAAAAAATATTGTTTTTTCTCACATTCAAAGAGGTTGTCAACGTTTTCACTACGGAAAAGCCAACTATCCTAAAAGAAGATCCTACTGAACAACAAATCAAAGAAGTTGCTGACTGGGAAGAAAAAGATTTTCTGTGTAAAAAATTCTCATTAAACGGTTTGACTGATGATCTGTAAGATTACTACAACTCAATGAAGACAACAAAGAAAGTTTGGGACGCCTTGTAGAAAAAGTACAATACCAAGGAAGTCGGATAAAGAAAGATGCCATCAACCATTACCTTAAATTCCAAATGGCGGATGACAAATATGTAGAGGCCCAATCCCTCAAGATGCAGAAGATAGCCCACAAAATAATAAGTGAAGGTATGCTCCTGAACGAGCAATTCCAAATTGCTGTTATTATTGACAAAATGCCCCCTTGTGGAAGGATTTTAAGAACACCTTGAGGTACAAGACCAAAGAATTTTCCTTTGAGAGTTTAATCACCCACCTAGGATTGAGGAGGAAGCCCGGAAGCAAGACCAAAGGGGGGAGGTGAACATCATTCCTTTGAAATCTGCCTCTGTTGTGATAAAGCCTAACAAAAAATCCAAGGAAACCAAGAGGAATAGTTAGAATGTGGTTCTAGTAACCAAAACAATAAAAAGAAACGGAAACCCTCTCAGAAGAAAGGGTATAATTCCTTTGCTTTGACTGTAATAAACCTAGACATATGGCTAAGAACTGTAGGACCAAACGTCGTCCTGCTGGTCAGATGAACCTAATAGACGAACCATTAGTTGCCACGATCACAAAAGTAAATGTGATCGGTGGTTCTAAGGGATGGTGGATAAACTTTGGTGCTATGCGCCACATCTGCCATGACCTTAGTCTGTTTAAAATTTACACTAAAACTAAAGATAAGAACATACTGTTTGGGGATCACCACTCAACGAAAGTTGTTGGAACCACCGAGATGGAGCTAAAGTTCACATCCGGGAAGATTCTCACCTTGAAGGATATCCTGCACACTCCATAATAAGAAAGAACTTGGTCTCGGGCTATCTTCTAAATAATGTTGGGTTTAGTCAAACTATATTGGCAGATTTATATACCCTTACTAAGAATCATGTATTTGTAGGGAAGGGTTATGCAACTAAGGGCATGTTCATATTAACCCTTGACATAAATAAAATGAAATATTCTGTTTATATGTTGTGTTCTTTGATGTTTGACATGCTAGACTTTGTCATGTCAATAGGAGATTAATTAGTAACATGATTCGGCTAGAAATGATACATAAGCTATCCATGAATGATTTTGATAAATGCGAGTATTGTAGTTAGGCTAAAATAACTAAGACTCCACATAAATCTATATTTAGGGAATCCGAGCCTCTAGATTTGATCCATTCTGACTTATATGAATTTGATGACATCTTGACTAGGAACAGTAAAATATATTTTATTACTTTTATTGATAATTGCTCTTATTTCACTTTTGTATACTTGCTAAAAAAAAAGGGATGCATTTGATGCTTTCAAAATGTTTGTAACTGAAGTAGAAAATCAGTTTAACAAAAAAGATTAAAAGACTTCGCAGTGATAGAAGAACTGAGTACGACTCAGACAACTTTAATGAGATCTTCAACTCAAGTGAAATAATACACGAAAAGATTGCACCTTACTCTCCTGAAATGAATGGAAAAGTCGAAAGGAAAAATAGAACTTTAGTTGAGCTAGTAGTTGCTATTTTACTCAGTTCAGAAACTGCTTCTTATTGGTGGGGTGAAATTATCCTTATCGTGTGTTATGTTCTAAATAGAATACCAAAGTCTAAAAATACAACTTCGCCTTATGAAGTCCTCAAGAATAAGAAACCAAACTTTTCATACTTTAAAACTTGGGGTGTCTAGCTTTTGTAAGAATTCCAGACCCTAAAAGAAGAAAGCTTGCTAGTAGAGCCTGTGAGTGTGTCTTTATATGTTAAGTCATAAATAGTAAAGCCTATAGGTTATATGACCCAGTAAACCAAGTGATCGTTGAATCAAATGATGTTGACTTCTTTGATGATAGATTTCTCTATAAATCGTGAAATAGTGGGGGCTCAGGATCCAATAGTCTAACCCTAGTTAGAAATCCTACCTCTATAGAGGAAGTTGACCCAGAATCTTGAAGAAGCAAAACAACTAGAACCGTCAAGGATTTTGGAGATGACTTTTAGACCTATAATGTAGAGGAAGATCCTAAAGGCCTAAAAGTTATCTTGTCCTCTGTAGATGCTAGCTTATGGAAAGAAGCTATAAACGATGAGATGAACTCTCTTGAGTCAAATATGAGTCAACACTTAGTAGACCTACCTCCAAGATGCAAAGCAATAGGTTGGAAATGGATCCTAAGGAAGAAGTTTAACTTGATGGAACAGTTGACAAGTTTAAAGCCAGGTTAGTAGAAAAAAACTTTAGACAAAGAGAAAACATAGATTTCTTTTGTTGAGGATGATGCCCTGAATTCTCGTTGGGTTCTGTAGTTTGTAAACACATGTATTGAACAAACGCTTGTGATGTAATAATATATGATATTTTTTCCACTTTGTCTATGAAACATTAGATTTTTTATTTGCTTTACCACAAACTAATAAACTAACATCCCTGGTTGTCGTTGTAACTTAAGCATGTATATGGAGACATACAGGTGGATCATGCCTTTACTGATAACAAAAATGGTCTATAGTATATGGATATAGGAGGGAAACCTTATCCTGGTGATACTACGGATGCAGCCTGCTTTGTAGATTGTTACAAGTGTTGTTACATGCTATAGATGGTCTGATCCTGATCATTCATGTGGAGACATGCGAGGGGGGGTGTCCTATACAAAGGAGTTTGTATAAGACTGGACCACGAAGTGTTATAGTCTCATTATATATCGTCGTTCATGATAGAGACTTCACTTCACTAGGATGACCATAGGTAACATGACCTTAATCCTGAGTGAATTGGAAACTCTTGCCTTTGAGGGCGGTCCTTTGATTTGCATGGATGCGAGTGGCCAGATTTTCAACTCAAACCTACCACTTTGAGGAGCCGTCTGATTGGGGAGCTGGGAACTCAACAACACAAGATGGAATTCACTCCTTCCCCGAAGCACAGATAAGTAGATAGATTGCTCCCTTAAGAGCTGATTTCGGGGCTTGAACGATGTGGTGCCATATACCTTCTCATGGCCCGAGAGGTGTCCACTCATAGTAGAACTATGAGATATTGTTCATTAGAGGGATCAGTGGTACTTAAAAATTTAGATGTAATTACAGGGGTAAAACGATAAATTGGCCCAGTTGTACTTATGAGCATCTGTGAAGGGTTATCGTACTGTTGATTGGTTATATCCGATGGACACAGAAATATAGTTGTAGTGAGAAGAGTGCAGCTGTCGGTCATTAGTGGAGTGTCCGACAGTTAATGGTGAATCTCGTGGCTAAAGAGTTTAGTCAGCTATTCATGTACTGTTGGAGCTTCAAGCTACAGGTTCATAAGGTCCCCTTGGTAGCTCAATAGATTCAAGTTGAGAATTAGTTTTTGGGTCAGTTTAAAGTGTTCAAATTGACAAGAGGGAGTTTGATTATATATGATATGATTAAACTGGTTCAGCTATATATGATATAATTGACATGATGTATGAGATACATTAGTTGGAGGAAAATGATATAAATATGATTTATATCTAGTGGAGGAGAAAAGGACTATGGTTTAAATGTTGCATATGATGTGATATTAAAACTATAGTTTATAAATATAATATGATAAGTTAGTTATTATATTTATTTACAATTAAAACAATTATGAGATAATTGTTGGTGGTTTTCTTCATAACCGTACGTGAAAGTTGGAGTATGCACTTAAGTTTTCATAACTGAAGGATAAAATGAAAATAGTTTTCATTTTGCAAAAGCATCAGATAATCACTTCACTAATTGTACATGGCCTATTGTTTAAACCAGAGCCTACACAACAACTCAAGTGTTTTTCCTAAACAATCGTGTACACGCGCAGTTTTACTAAATGATCATGTAACTTTTACTAAGAGATCGTGTGTGAGAGCAAGTATACCTAAACGATCGTCTAAATGATCATACCCGATTACCTTAACGATCGTGTACCTTTTACTAAATGATCAATCACCAGTCTATATGATGGACTCTAATCTCTCCCACTTGCTTAGCATTGAATACGATCGTGTTTCTTCCTTCCCTCTACCAAATCTAACAGAGCCCACACCTCTTGGATTCTCACTCCGAGAATACCAAGGTCATTGATTGGTGGTGTCCAAGTTGCTGCTTGTTTGTGTAGAGGACCGTTCGGTGTTGAGCGACAGCGAATTTTGGTAGATGATTGGCTTGGCATTGCAGCGACAGCGAGAGGTACTGTTCTTGACGAGAGCGAGAGATAAAGAGAAAAAAAAGTTCTGCAAAGGTGAGTCTTTTGTTCCTTTGTATTTATTTGTTGAAAGCATGCCATAATTTATCCTAAAATGCATAATTTGTATGTATGTTTGTGAATGCTTGTTTTTCTGTCACAATGAATTTAGAACGATCTTGCTTCCGCTCATAGGTAATCTTTGATAAGAATTCCTTCATCTTTGACACCTTCTCCCCAATCACTAGAATTACCTCAATCCGTGTTTTGTTTTCTCTTGTTTCCCTTTATAACCCAACAGTACATTATATGGATGTAAAGACTTCCTTTTTAAACGGTGAACTTGAAGACGATATTTATATGAAACAACCTGAGGGTTTTATAGTCAGTGGTCAAGAGAATAAGGTTTGTAAGCTAGATAAATCTCTATATGATCTGAAACAAGCTCCTAAGTAATGACATGAAAAATTTGATGACCTAATCTTATCTAAAGGTTTCAAGGACAATGAAAGTGACAAATTTATACTACAAACTTGAAAATAATCGTTGCACTATCATGTGTCTGTATATAGATGATTTGTTAATCTTTACGTCGAACTTGCACGTCATAAATGATGTAAAATATATGTTGAGTGCAAACTTCGATAAGAAATACTTAGGAGAAGCGAGTATATTCTTAGGCATAAAAGTGACTAAATCTTAGAAGCAAATTTCTTTAGATCAATCTCACTATGTAAAAAACATTCTAAAGAAATATAATTACTTTGAATGTAAACCAGCATGTTCTTCTTATGACTCTAGTGTTAAGTTGTTCAAGAACACTAGTGACAGTGTTAATCAAACTGAGTATGTAAGCATCATAGACAGTCTTAGTTATGCTGTTGACTGCACTAGGCCTGATATAGCTTATGCTGTAGGATTACTTTGTAGGTTCGAAGCAGACCTAGTATAGAGCATTGAAATGCTATAAAAAGGACTATGAGGTACTTAAAGAAAACCCAAAACCTAGGGCTACATTATTAGAAGTTGTGACTTACAAAATCTCAGAAAGGATATGACTTGTGCCTATAGAGGGATGAATTACTGTGAGGAAAACCCAACCTGTAGACTGGAGATTTCAAGAAACAAGTTCAATGGGTAATAACTGATCACAGGTGATATGTAGTTAATAATGCTAAAACGAACACAGAGTTCCTTTCTTTTGACCTAGAGTCTGAGCATGATATCTTGAAGCGTAAGAGAGATTGAACTTAGTTCTTAATGAGATCTATACTTGATGTCAAGTGGGGTACCTAGCTACAAGAGTACTTTTAATAGACTTACTTATGTGAATGTGGAAGTGGGGGTCGTTTCCTATGGAGTTTTAGGCAAACTCTTTAGAGCGTTCACTAAATCGGGATACACATGCTAGGCCTTAAAGCATGGACTTTCAAATTACACCCCAATGATGCTATATGTGGGATGTTGTTTGAGAGAAAGTTCAAAACCATGAGTTACTTTAGTATATTCTGAATCATCTACACTACGTAAAGGTTCAAAGACACCTTCGCTTATGCACGATGTTGTATAGATTGATATTGCTCGACGAAAAATACTTTTCTTATGTTTTTAAATTTTCAAGTTGGGGATTGTTAGTGAAAATTTAAATTTAAAAAGAAAAAAGATATTTTGAGAATCCCACATTGCTTAGATTAGGGAGTGAGACCTTACTTTTATACTCCCACCTTGAGTTGTGGATTTGAGCCCCAAGAGATTCCCATGTTTTAGAGGGAGTGAGGAGATACGAAAATGTGGATACAGTGGACATTCTACTTATGTGCCGCCATCGTTCTTCTGGTCGGACAAACGAATGAGACGAGACGAGCATATGTGGCAATTGGCTCTCAAGGCCTATAAAAGGCGCAAATCTTTCAGCAGTTTGATTATCTCAATTTCATCCTTTACAGTTCTTTCTCTCTCAAACTTCTTTTCTTTTCCATTTTCCAAGCATCTCAGTTCTAATGATTGTGTGTTTGTCCGATCGGGTACAGTGTATCTCCTATCGAGACAATTTTATATATTATGGGTTGTTTTATCTTGGGGACGACGTGGAAATTTTGAAGAATTGCTTGCACACTTGGACAGAGTCAAAAACGTGTTAAAGAGATTGAGATCCGCGACTCAGCCGGCAACAAGTTTTTGTTTTGCAGGTTCTATTTTCTTAACAACTACTGTTTTATACTGTTTACAATTATCAAATCTTGTCCATCGGAGGGTAGTTGTTCCAACAAATTTTAATCATTGTTGGAACTGGCTACCCTCTGACGGTGAAACTCGATAATAGCAAACAATCAAAAACTGACGGTCATAAAAAATGTGGAACCTGCAAAACAAAAACTCTTTACGACTGAGTCATGGATCTCGCTCTCTTTAAGATGTTTCGTGGTTCTGCCTATGTGTGCAAGCAGGCCAACGGTATTGCCACATCGTCCCTAGGATAAAATAGCCCCAAAAAAAGGTCTCGATCGGAAATGCATCGTCACTGACTGGAAACTCACACCATTTAGACTGATTTGCTCAAAAAATGATTGGAAAATGTAAAACTGGAAAAGAAAAGAGAGTTGAAAGAATAAAGAGTATTCTAATTGAGATGGCCAAAGGCTTACAGCTTTTATAAGTGCAGAGAACCAACAGGAAAAGATGCAAACAACGTTTGACCACAGAACGTGCAGAACAGCAAATTACGTGGAGCCACTGAACTTTGTGCACTGGAGACTTGATTGCGCTAATCACGACATGTCAAGTGTTGAAAAAGTAATAACAAAATAAATTAAAATAAAATAATTATAACAACTTTTTTTCAAAAAATAATCACACACACGCTAGCCTCGCCTCGCGACGTCATGTCCCGAACGGCAGAAATGGTGGCGACGTGTGCGTGTGGGATTTCTACCATACCCACATTGGTCTATCTTCTCACTCCCTCTAAAATATGGGTACCCCTTGGGGCCCAAACCCAAGGTCCAAAATGAGAGTATATAAAGGAGAATTCACTTCCCAATGTAACCAATGTGTGATTTTCAAAAGCACACCAACAATCCCCCACTTGAATATTTAAGTAAATAAGAAACATATTTTTCAATGAGCAGTTTCAGTCTATACAACACTATGCATAAGTAAAGGTGTCTTACAACTTGAACCTTTACGTAGTGTAGATGATTCAGAATATACTAGTGTAACCCTTGGTTTTCAACTCTATCTCTAACAACATCTCACACACAGTATCATTAGCGTGTAGTTCGAAAGCCCGTGCTTTAAGGCCTAGCACGTGTATCCTGGTTTAGTGAACGCTCTAGAGAGTTAGCCTAAAAACTCCATAGGAAGCGGCAGCCACTTTCACATTCACACAGGTGAGTCTATCAAGAGTACTCCTATAGCTAGGTACTACACTTGACATAAAGTATAGATCTCATTAATAACCGAGTTCAAACTCTCTTACACTTCAGGATATCATGCTCAGACTCTAAGTTATAGAAAAGGGAACTCTGTGTTCATTTTAGTATGATTCATTATATATCACATGTGATCAGTTATTACTCATTTAACCTGTTTTTTGGGATCTCTAGTTTACAGGTTGGGTTTTCCTCATATTGATTCATTTCCTTATAGGCATGAGTCCCATCCTTTTTGAGGTTTTGAAAACCTTTTCTCTAGCCAGTTCTTTCGTCAAAGGATCTGTCAAATTTTTATCAGTCCATATATGATCAACTCTAATGGCACCAATAGTGATAAACTTTCTATTAGTACTGTACTTACGATGTATTTGTCGTATCTTTTCATTGAGATAATGGTTCTAAATTTTTGCAATTGCTACATTACTATCACTATGGATCAATATGGCTGGTACCAGCTTTTCCCATAGAGGAATCTCTGATAGCAGACTTTTAAGCTAGCCTGATTCTTCAATAGCTGTTGCTAGTGCTATCTTTTTTGACTCCATCGTAGATTGGGCTAAAATAGTCTGTTTCTTGGATTTCTAAGGGACAGTTCCGCATGCTATATTGAAAATATAGCCACTCGTAACTTTTGAATCATTCGAGAGGGAGTTCCAGTCAGCATCACTGAATCCTTCCAGGACAGCGGGAAACTTCTAATAATGTAATCCTAGGTTCTGGGTTTTCTTCAAGTACCTCATAACCCTTTCTATAGCATTCTAATGCTCTATACTAGGTCTGCTTGTAAACATACAAAGTAATCTTACAACATAAGCTATATCAGGCCTAGTGCAGTCAACAATGTATCTAAGACTGTTATGATGCTCATATACTCAAATTGATTAACACTGTCACCAGTATTCTTGAACAACTTAACATTAGGGTCATAAGGAGTACGTGCTGGTTTACATTCCAAGTAATTTTAGTTCTTTAGAATCTTTTCTACATAGTGAGATTGATCGAAAGAAATTATTTTTCTAGACCTTGTCACTTTTATGCATAAGATTACACTTGCTTTTCCTAAGCCTTTTGTCGAATTTTGCACTCATTGTAGAGTTGACATCATTTATGACGTGAAAGTTCGACCCAAAAATTAACAAATCATCTACATACAAACACATGATGGTGCAAAGATGTCATCAAATTCACATAAAATAGAATGAACTAAATCTAAAGGCTCAGAAATCCTAAGTACAGATTTATGTGAAGTTTTAGTAATTTTAACCGAATTACAATACTCGCATTTATCAAATTCATTCATGGATAACTTAGGTATCATTTCTAGCCTAATCATGTTACTAATTAATTTCTTATTAACATGACAAAGTCTAGTATGCCAAACATTCATAGAACATAAACATAGAAGATTTTATTTTATTAATGTCTAAATTTAATATGAACATTTCCTCAATTGCATACCCCTTCCCTATGAATACATTGTTTTTGGTATGTGTATATAAATACACCCTTATGGGTTGAGTAAATCCAACCATGTTGAGGAGATAGCTTGAGACCAAGTTCTTTCTTATCTCTAGAGTGTGCCGGACATCCTTCAACGTGAGGGTCTTCCTGGAGATATACTTCAGCTCCACCTTGTTGGTTCCAGCAACTTTTGTAGAGTGGTGATCTCCCAACAAAATATTCTTATCCTTAGTTTCAGTATAAGTTTTAAATAGACTAAGGTCGTGACAGACATGGCGCATGGTAAAAATAAAATCAACCACCCCTCAGAATCACCGACCACATTTATCTATGTGATCATGGAAACTAATGGTTCCTCTATCAGGTTCTATTAACTAGCAGGACGATGCTTGTTCCTACAGTTCCTAGCCATGTATCCATGTTTATTATAGTTAAAGCAAAGGAACTGTACCGTTTCTCCCGATGGGGGGTTTTTTCCTTCTTCTATTGGTTCTGGTTGCTGGAACCACGGTTCTAACCTTTCTTTTTTATCCCCTTGGACTTTTGGTCAGACTTTATCATGGTAGAGGCGGATCTCCCAGGTACGATGTTCACCTCCTCCCTCTTGTCTTACTTTGGGGATATCTCCTCAATCCTTAGTCGGGTGATAAGACTCTTCATGCAAAAATCCTTGGTTTTATGACTCAAGGTGTTCTTAAAATCTTTCCATGAAGGGGTAAATTATTATTTGACTGTGTTATCTTCGTCTAGAGGAATTTTTCGTTTAGAGGAATACCTTCAGTTATTATTTCATGGGCTATCTTATGCAGTTCATATGATTGGGCCTCATCATCGGGAACTTGAGGTAACAACTGACAACATATTTTTTCGACCCAGTCTCCTCGATGTCATATTTCTTTTGTAGGGCATCCTAGACTTCCTTTGTTGTCTTCATCGTGTTGTAGTAGTCATAAAGATCATCAGTCAAACAATTTAATATAAATTTTTTTACATAAAGATGTTTCATATATACTTCTTCTTGTAGGTATCCATTTAGGAAGGCGTTATTGAAGTCGAGTTGGCAGATCTCCCATCCTTTTGAGACAGCTATGCTAAGCACAACTCTAATAGTGGAAACCTTGACTACAAGACTAAACATCTCAAAGAAATCTATCCCTTGATTCTGATGGAACCCCTTTTCTACCAAACGTGCTTTGTACCTATCAATAGAGCCATCAAGGTGTTTCTTTAACCGAAAGATCCACTTGTTACCTAGAATATTATACGAGTCAAATGGTGGTACGAGCGGGCAAGTGTTTCATTGAACTAGCGCTTGATACTCGTTGTCCATAGTTGCTTTCCATTGAGGTGTACTAAGCGCCTTTTTTACTCTTGTTGGTTCAGTGAAAGTCCAATCATTTTTATTGGTTGTGAGTACAATTTTGGGCTTGAAAATACCAGCCTTTGCTCTAGTAATCATCGAATGGGTTGGTTGTATTGGGACTGTGGGTTGCTATTACTCAATAGGAACAGTGGTTTGCTGAAGGGATGCAGGTAAGAGAGAATGATCTGTTTATGGAGAGTCAATAGAGGTATGGGATGGTGAGCTGGTCATGTGAGAGGGAATATTGATAGGAGAGGGAGTTGGGGAGTGATAACGAGCAGAAATGCACGTTATTACAGCACAAAGTTAGAAAACAATGCAGGATTGCGATGGTAAAAATATACAATATTGTGTCCAAAAGCATTAACTTCACAACATTGCGATCGCATGCGTCCATCCCATTAAAACAGCTAACTTATGTATTTTAAGTAGGAAAATGCGCTGACACAAGGCAAAAATAATATCCAAAGAAATTAACGTCCAAGCGCATTAAGAGATTGCGACCGCAAGGCTATGCAATCATTTGTGCTCCTGAAAATCTACTCAAGAAGGTGGTCGTATAGAGCCGACGAATCATGGTGGGCACATCTGGGTGAAAGCTTAATAAATCAAGATGAGACAGAAAGCTGATGACGGTCGATTCTGAATTAAGTTGACAAGCCATTAACGACACTGTAGCAAGTACACTTAACTTTTCAGTGACAAATATTCGGTGCATCAAACAGAGAATTAATGCCATCCCATCGGTGCAATCATAAGAGAGAAAAAAAACCTTTCACCCTGAAGCTTTATAAATAACGAAGGCGACCTTCAGTGAAGGAGTTCGTTCAGTTCGCCGAGTTTTAGAATTCACCATATAGACGATAGTTAGCCTTGTTCTTAGTTTCCTTATATTTAGAAGGCGGAAGCGAGAGAAGGGAAAAGACGCCGGAAGATCATCCTGGTCAGCTCGAGAGGGTGCCAGGGAGCGTGGAAAAACAGAGAGAGGGCCGACTCTTGCAAAAGCAAGAATATCTTTTGAGAGAGTAAAGAAGAACAATATAAAAGCCTTGGGAAGCAAGAAATTGCTACTAGACTCTTTATTCTTATTTCACATTGTCATCCTATACTTCAATTATATATATATATATAATGGAACTTGCATTTCTACATTTGTTCACTCTCTTTAAAATACACATGAGTAGCTAAAATTGTCAAATGGGTTGAGAAGAACTTGGCTAGCATGATCACATAACATGAACACAATCCTAGGAAGTGTTAGCTAAACCCCTTCTCAACCCGTTCCCTCGCATACTCACCACATATTTTGTATTATTAACTTTTTTCTCAATTCCGCTGCATACACTTTATACTATAAACAACAAACCAACCAACATCTTGATTTATTTGTTACGGCAAAGTAGTCCAAATTTACCATCGCATATTGTTTTCCTTAGTCCCTGTGTTCGACCCCGGGCTTACCAGGCAACACAGTAGGATTTATACTTGGGTCTTATCGAGAAAACTTGCATGCACAACACATTTTCCACCATCGCATCCTTTACCATTATTTCATCGTATAACAACACGCATCAGGGAGCTATGAGGTTGTTGTACATGAGATATGGATTGTGATGCATTGGTTGAGGGGTTGTGTGATGGTTCTGTCAAGGTAGGATGATGAGCAAAGTTGGGTGAAGGATTTGGAGGAGGATTGATGTTGGATATAGTAGGATTTATTTGTAATGGTTTAGAGAGGGCTTGGACAAGAGGAGTGGACCTTTAGATATGCAGTGATGGAGGGATAGCTTGTGAACAGTCACTGATCACCTGAAAACCAGTAGAAAATGGAAATTCAGTTTCATTAAAAACAACATTTCGAGATATGTATACTTTACCCGATTTTGCTAGGCATCGATGTCCTTTATGGAGTATACTTGGGCCTATGTACACACATTTTTCAGAGTGATATTGAAACTTGTGATGTTGATATGGTCGAATACAGGGGAAGCAAGCACACCCAAATGTTCTTAGTTTTGTTATATCCAGTACTTTTTTAAACAAGATTTGAGTTGGGGACTATCCATTTAGTACAGGAGTCAGTAATCCATTGATCAGAATGTTGGCATTAACAAACACATCCCACCAGTACTGATAAGGCATGAAGGCTTGTGCTAAAAGGTGAGTCCCATTTCAACTAAGTGTCAATGTTTTCTTTCTGCTCTTCCATTTTGAGCTGAAGTTATGGATAGGAGTACCGACTTAGGATCCCTAATGAGAAGCACAGCTGATGAATCCTTTTAAAATCACTGCCATTGTCAGATTGAAACATTTTAACCGTGACATCAAACTAATTTTTAATCACATGAATGAAGTGCTGGAAAGCTGCAAGTGCATCAGATTTTTGCTTAAGAGGGTATGTCCACAGAAACTTGCTATGATCATCTAAGAAGGAGATGTAATAACAAAATCCTGTTGTGGATTGTACTAGAGCTGGTCCTCATACATCAGAATGAATTAAGACAAAATTAGCCTTGGCCCTTGATTAAGATTGTGAGAAAGGGAGAGGGTGGGATTTGCCCAACTGACACGAGTCACATAATAGTGCTTTTCATTAACTTTGATGGACTGTTTTCACTGATCTAGTATTGATTTCAAAACTTTGAGGAAGGGATGACCTAATCTTTTATGCCACAGATCTGTTGACTCAATAACATTTACACTGACATTGGATAGGAAAAGTGCTTTTGAGCCATTATTTTTGTCCAAGGATCTGGGGTTTTCTGATCTTCTATGCTTTGAGGCATCATATGGTTGTACGGTTGTCTCTCCAAGCTGATGGAGGCCATCCCTAAGTGTGCCTTTCACCAGAATATTGCCCGAATGCTTGTCCTTTATCAAACAGCAAGTTCCATGAAATTCCATAAATATATTATTATCTTGAGTTAGTTTAGGGATGCTTACTAGGTTCTTTGCAATAGATGGAACATAAAAACATTTTCCAAACGAAGTATATACATCTAGATTTTAGATTTGAGTTACCTACAACAGAAATGCATAGCTGATCACCATTACCAACTGTTACAAGATTAGTACCTGAATACTCTGTTGGATTGGCAATGTGAGTCAGATTTGCTATGACATGATTAATAGCACCGCTATCAGCATATCAGTTGACATCAGCTGAGTTCTCAGGTGTAGCAGTGAACGGATTCTTGGAGTAGGATGTCATGAAGGCTGATGGAGTGCTATTGGATGGTTGCTGATGTCCAGACCCCTTGCCTTGTCTTACATTGGGTACATATTCACTATTGAATCTTTGATAACACACATAAGCTGCATGACCATATTTGGAACAGACTTGACATGTTGTGCGATTGCCCCTGCCACGACCCCTGCCTCGATTTCCTCCTCCATTGTTGGAGTAATTAGGTTTGGAGTCGTTGTGCTGGAACTTCACATTACCTTAATTAACATTGGGGCTCGTAGGTTTGACAGTGCCATTCCCTCTGTCAAAGGCTACATTCACTGATGGATTCCCTGTAGAGGCAACAAAAGACTTGGCCGAGTTTTGGTGCTTTAATCTTTTCTCAAAGGAGAGGAGCTCGAATTGCATATCCAACCAGGATATGTCAGGTTTGCTTTGAATCACAACTACAACTGGATTATATTCTTCATCTAAACCAAGTAAGACTTGAGAGATTAAGTTACGAGGTGATACCGGACTTCCTGCTTGAGCCAAATTGTCTGAGTGTAGTTTCATGAGCTTTAGATATTCTGACATGGTTGAGTTCCCCTTGCGTGTTTGTTGAAACACTCGACGAAGGTAATCTTCCTCAGCTTGTGATTGAACACCAAAGAGGGCATGAATGGCATCCCATAGAGCTTTGGCGTTTTCAAATCCTATGAGTTGCACGACAACTTCTAGTGCCATTGAATTATATAGCCACCCTAATAGTAGCTAATCAACTGTGATCCAGGCTTCATAGAGAGGATTCAACATTTGCTCACCTGTGGAGCTTAATGCATTGCTGGAAAGATCAGAGACAGTGGTTCTTGCCTCATGAACAGATAGACTTTCAATGGTGAGGGAAATGAACATGGGAGGGCCGAATTTTGTACCTAAGAGATGTCCTTCTGGTCGATACCCTTGGAGAATCGATAACGCTAGTATTTTCACAACATAAAATTCCCTCGTTCGAGCTTTGTGCTGGTGATTAGATTGAGAAGTTGGTTCAACGACGACATGCTGAACTTGGTGGTTTCAGACCTTGTTGTCATCATCCCGGAGTGTGAGGCGTTAGCCATTAAATACTTTGATACCAAGTTGGAATTAAGGAAGAAGAATAGGGGAGGCAACTCAAGTGTTTTCTCTATTACTGTGTCTATTTTCAATGATACAGAGGCACCTTAAATGGTGTACTTATACAACCTTACCCTTAGGGTTTTAGGCCACGAAAAGAGGAAAAAATAGGAATAATTTTTCTAACTAAAAAATGAACATATGTCACTATAATACATGTTAGTGAAGTTGTTATAAAACCAGAATTGATTGGCTGTTTTCTTTTCTCTCCTTTTTTATATATCCAATCTAGATGGATTTGTGACTTGGCAAGGCATTGCTTAGGTGTCTGACTCCTTTTATCTGATTGGTTCTTGTATTCTTCTATTCTAACATCAACAAAGCAATTTAAACTAAAGCCATTAAAAGTTTTTGCAATCGTAAACGACTCCACTAAATATTAATAAATTTTAGCAACATAGGTTATAATGTCATTGAAAGTAGAAGCTTTATTCTAAAAACATTAGGCCATTTTTTCGATTTCTCACTCCCCTTCATGATTTTAATTTTACAACTTTGCTAGCTTTGAAAGGAACAACAATGGCAGATGTAGAAACCACCAAAATTAGTTACTGATACAGAGTGGGATGAGATAGCCTTGGCGTTGGGATGAGAACAAGAGGCCTCTTCATCTTCAAAACAATTCCAAATTTCTCCTCAACTTCCATTTTCTCACCATCTTCTAATTTCCAATCAAAAGAATGCAAAAGTGTAGCAAGCAAATACAGTACCATTCTTTCCGCCATAGCTATCCCTGCACAATTTCTTTTGCCGGACCCAAATGGGAAGTAACGAAAATCACTTCCACTGAAATCGAATTTTCCATTCAAGAACCTTTCTGGGTTGAACTCTAGTGGATTTTCCCATTGGTTGGGGTCTCGTTGAATGGCCCAGACATTGATGAACACTCGAGAGCCCTTTGGGATTGTGTAATTGGAGACAATGGTGGTCTCGCTTGGGCAGTGCGGCACAAGTAGAGGTAGGATAGGGTGTAAACGCAAAGTTTCTTTCATTACAGCTTTGAGATATGGCAAACTATGAATGTGGAACTCTTCCACAATATTGTCTTCTCCAACAACAACGGCGAGTTCTTCCTGTGCTTTCTTTAGAGTTTCTGGATTCTTTATCATTTCTGCCATCGCAAACTCTATAGTATTTGACGATGTGTCTGTCCCGCCGATCACCATATCCTACCACACATATTGCCAAGAAACAAAAAAACTACTTGAATTTCTTAATTCAAGTGTTGCCTTATAATAATGTAATAAAATTTAAGCATTAGTTACGAGCTCCATTCAAGAACTTATTGAATTTTGAGATTGTTATAA
>NC_052360.1:12768335-12777311 GCF_009727055.1 Benincasa hispida | reverse complement strand
CCCTTGTTTATAAGGTGTAGATTTTAAGAAAACTATTAACCCTTGTTTTAATAACTAATTTGTTGTTGTTTTTTAAAAATTCTCATTTACTTTCACTTATTTGAGTTTATATTCTTGTTGTGTTTTTAAATTATATTAGTCAGAAATTGAGGGAAAAAAAAAACCCGGATGATTTTTTTTTTTGAATAATACTTGTGCATGAGTATGTATCTCAGTCATATTATACACAATAAATAAATTAAAATATTTTGTAAAAACAATAAAAAAGATTTATCATGCGAAAAAATATTAGTACATTCTATTTATTATTTTTATTTTTGTCTAACTCAATTATCTAATCAATACGTGTAGATAATAACTTGTTGGTGAGAATAGATATTTTTTATTTTTTATTTATCAAGTATTACTTGGGAAATAAATGTAACGGTACTGGTCTTCCTACCTCTTTTCTACCGATACATCATTGGATATTTTTATGACTAAAAGAATAATTTTTCCAAAAATAGGACAAGAAAGTTTTTTTCTCTTTATCAAAATGTAAAATAATTATTAAATTTGGTTGAGCCACCCAAACTAGTGGTTACCCAAACACGTCGATATATTAATTATTTTATTACAAGTTTTGTTGTTTTCCCATTTTTGTCTATTTTTTCCTTCTTTTTCACACCTTTATTATCTGTCTTCATTTTCTTTTGTCTTTTTCTACTTTAGAGTACGTGTATTTCAAAACCATCTAGTCTACCATTATATATAGATAATTGTCTTGCTCATGCATATGAAGTTCTAGTATCTTTTAAGGACTCTTCTTTCTTATGTAAAAATATCTTTTCAACTGGTATTTTCCCTCTCATCTATGATAAGAAAATGAGGATAATTAAGTTGGGTGGTTGTTTGGTTTTCTAGTGAGGATAATTGAGTTGGGTGGTTGTTTGGTTTTCTTTCGCTTAAAGAAAATATAAAAGATAAATAGAATGAGTTGAATTTTTGGGCTAATAATATAATGAAGTATATAACAATATTTTTAAAATAATTATCAGATTAGTATTTATTCAATTGTTGGGTTGCTAATAGTTACAACAGTGTAACTAATATATTGGCCTTTAGTTATTTTGTTAAGGCCCATTTCGATCAAAGTACTTTTAGTTTGTTATGATAAGAGTCCACTTCATTTTGTATAAATAATTGGCTATGGCCGTTTTAATAAAATGAGTGATGTCAATTTTTAAAATTCATTGTTAATATGGTATCAAACGTATTTTTCTTCTAATTTTTTTCCCACCCTTCCGTTCTTCATCTTCTTCAACCTCCCACCATGACACAACGAAAACATCCTGTTTGATACTCACGAACCCGATAACCCTGAAATCCTTCCTTCCAATAACTCCTTCAGGTCTTTGATTTCTCAAAATCCATCTGATTCCTACATCAATCCTTATTACCTTCATCACAATGACAATACCAGTCTTGTTATAGTTGCAGAACCTTTGACCGAAGATAATTACATTTCTTGGAGTCGAGCCATGATGATCGGTCTCTCTACAAAGAGTAAACTTGGCTTCATCGACGGATCTCTTCCTCGTCCTTCCGGTGAGCTCCTTCTGGTGTGGATTCAAAATAACAATATTGTTATTTCATGGATCTTGAACTCAGTATCAAAGCCTATCTCTGCCAGCATCCTTTTTACTGATTCTACATGAAACATCTGGCTCGACCTACAAGAATGATTTCAGAAGAAGAATGCTCCACAAATTTTTCAACTCAAGCGAACTCCTACTACTCTATCTCAGAATCAAGATTCAGTGAGTATGTACTTCATCGAATTCAAAACTCTCATTGATGAACTCAATACTTATCACCCTGCTTGCAACTGTGGAACGTGTCGCTGTGGAGGACTTTGTGATGTGGCCAACTTTTTTCAAACCGAGTATCTAATAGATTTTCTAATGGGACTTAATGAGTCTTTTTCTCGCGCTCGTGCTTAGATCCTCTTAATGGATCCTACTTCTTCAGTCACTTATGCATTTTCTTTATTGCTTCAAGAAGAACAACAGAGAGCCATTGGATCCTTTCCGATTGTCCCTCTTGCTGTTACTGTTGCTGTTGCTGCCAATAACTCGAAGAGTAATTCTTCCAAACAGTGCAAGGATTGCCCTATATGTTCTCACTGTAACATTGTTGGTCATACGGTTAATAACTGTTACAAAGTTCATGGCTATCCACTTGGTTACAAAACTAAGCAGTAACAACGTCCTTCTAACAATGTTGTTAGTACCAACTCTACAAATTCAGTCAGTGCTCAACCCATCGGTACCTTGAATCCAAACACTGTTGATACAATCTTACAGTGCCAAAATATCCTCTATCAACTATAGTCTCAATTATCAGCAACATCCTTATCCAGATCTTCATCGAACCCTTCAAACACTTCTTCCACAGACTCTCATGTTATGGGTACTCACTCTTCTTTTCAATGGATAGTTGATTCGGGTGCATCTGCTCATGTTTATTGTTCAAAGATTCTATTTTTACCATGACTACTTGTTCAACTTTTGTCACATTGCCTGATAAACAAACTATATTAGTTAAAAATGTTGGAATTGTTCCTCTTTCATCTGATTTAGTCCTCTGCAATGTGTTCTACTTACCTAGTTTTTCATTCAACCTCTTATCAGTAAGTGCTCTCATAAAGAACTTGCCATCAGTGACTGTTGAATTTTACACTAATTTGCATAATTCAGGACAAGTACACTTTGAGGAAGATTGGCAGTGCTAATTTTATGCGAGGCTTATATCTCTTGAATACATAAAGTCTTGGTACCTTGTTGAATCATATATGTGTTGTCATAGATAAAAAGGCTGTTATATAGCATGAAAGATTGGGTCATCCCTCTACTGTATGAATCACTACTTTGTATAATACTTTGAATTTGAGTCCTATTTCGCTCCAAAAGCATTCCCCATGTAATGAATGACTTTGGTAAAAAAAAAAAACATTTACCTTTTGTTTCAAATAATCATTTTTCTTGTAATGCTTTGATTTAGTTCATGCGGATATTTGGGGTTTTAATTCTTACTCATGCTGGACATTCTTATTTTCTAACTATTGTTGATGATGCAACTAGGTTTACTTGGGTCTTTTTACTTAAACACAAGTCTGATGTTTCTGTTATTGTTCCTCAATTCTTTAAACTTGTTGCCAGTCAATATGACAAGAAAATAAAATAGTTCAAATCTGATGATGCCGATGACGGAAAATTAGAAGTCAAATTATTTGACAAATAAAATCCCGTGGACACGGTATGTGATGCATGTTCTTGAGGTATGCGTTGATAGTCATACATCGATGATCATGCGTTGGACTGATAATGCGTTAATGAATGTATTTGATGACCATGCATCCTGTCACAAGTTTTCTTGTGCTCATGCCAAGTATAACGTGAACGCAAGTCTCTCGGGTGATCTGAGGTCGAACACAGGGACTTGTAGCTATATGTATGCGGTGACGTGCATGCGGCGGTTTAAATAAAAGAATGTTGGAGGGGTTGCTAAGTTAATTCTACTCCTACTCCTATCTAACAGACAACGCAATGAGAATATGCAAGAAAGGTAGAGATACGATAGACCTTGACATGAAATAAATGTATGGAAAAATAGATAAAATGCGAAGATGATTTCATTGCAACCCTTAAGAGTGACCGCAAGGGCAACCTTAGTCAACGCAAGCTATACAATCATGCTACACTCATGCATGGCAAATCATTTTCCAATGCAAATGTGGTGCTCCTAAGCCTAGGATGCATGTGTTGAATGTAAAAGTGTCCATAGAGCTTATTCCTACGTCTCTATACGATGATGCAAAATGCATGAAGGCAAGGTGACCGCATACAATCATATCCTATCTCTAGGAGGCATGCGATACGTTGATAACAAACAGTGCTTATTCCTAAGCTTCTATCTCTTGTATTATGTGTTCTAATCTGGCTCTTCTGAGTCTAGATTCTAACCTGACTTTCACAAGTCTAGATCCTATTCTTAGACTACCTTCCTGAGTATCTCTAATGAACGTATGAAGCATACACAAACAAGATAATCGCAAAGAATGAAGATTCTCTAGTTGTGCTAGCTAAATGCTTCTCAACCCATTCAACTGATTTAGCTACTCATGCGTGAATAACAGAGAGTGAACAAATATAGAGAAAGGAATTCCATATTTATAGATGAGTTAAGTACATAATGACAATGGAAAGTAAAGGTAGAGAGCCTGGTAGCAATTCATTGCTGACCGAGGCTTTTTACACTGGAATCTCTATTCTGATCTAAAGATGTTCCCGCTTCCGCAGGCGTCGTCCCTCTCTCTATCCTTGAAGCTTCTGATGCTCTCCCAAGCTTATCGAAACGATCTGCCGGCACAACTTCTTCCCTCGCGTTCGCCTTAAAATAAAAGAAAACTAAAGACGTGCGAACTGAAGTATGAAATTTCTAACTTCTGAACTAAAGAATGGTTAACCCCTTCTCTGAAGAATGCCCTTGGTATTTATAGAGCATCCATTGTGAAAGGCGGCTTCTCTCTCATGGTTGTACAGATAGGACGACTTTAATTCCTGACTAATGCGTCGGATAATTGTCACCAAAATGCTGCATATACTTTGTGACCATTAACGACTGTCAACTTAATTTGGGTAAGCTTTCTTTCCCATCGTGCTGAATTAGCATTTCATCTGGATGCGCTCGCCATGTTGCGCTGACCAAGTTGCGGTGATCCCTCTCAGGAAAATGTTTGCGAGCACAATCAACGCAAAGCCTTGCGGTGAAGTTGTGCTCGACCAATGATTTCCTATGATCGTAATTCTTGCATTGCGTTAACACCTATTCTGCACAAAAATACAAAAATCAACAGTTCTAATGCGATGAAAGCATGCAGCCGCAATATTACGAAAACGATGCTTAATGGATTTAAGTTAACATATTTCATCAACGCAATCCATCATTGTTTAAGAAGTTAGCACTATGATAACGTGCATTTCTGCCTGTTATCACACACCTAAATTTAAACAGTGCTTGTCCTCAAGCATACGCTAAAGATTCCTTAGCAAGTCAACCGCAATGTTCTTTCCCTAGATTTCTTAAGAATACTCCGTTTCCTATATACCAGAATTTCCTTAAGTCTTATTCAAGTCTCTTCTTAAAATATTTCTAAGACTTAGGACTGCAAGCTTACCTTTCAAAAGGACTTTACTAAATTCATAGACATCGCATGATTTATTTCAAAAAGAAAATTTTCTACTGGGGTGTCAAATGATTTTATCCTTGCACAAAAAATTTCTTCATTGAGATTTTTTTTTCTGACCTTGCGCTGGTCCAAGTGCCTTGCCTTCGTTTTGGCTTACCCTCACGGGTGTCATGCGGACATCCAACTACGAGCAATGTTCTCTTCCTCAGACTAAACTCATACCTTTTTGGCAGTGGAGTTGCGGTCATTTATTTATGCGTTGATTCTGGTGACTTACTTTCGTTTTGGCTTGCCCCCACAAGTGTCATGCAGACATCCAACTACGGATAAGTGCCTTTCACAACTTACTCTTATCAACATGGGTTTTCCATTGTGTTGACAGTGGAGTTGTTATTCTAATTTTTTTTTTCAAATAGAAAGGTCGAAAATAAATACCTCACCCCCAAATTTAAAATGTGGCAATGTCCTCATTACAAAAAGATGGAAATAAGTCATGCGATGTTCTAGAATGCGTTGTAAAGAGCGTTTGAAAGAAAGCTAGCAAACCCCTAACTTCGAGAAATATTTCATGAGGTGACTATCTTAAGACTGAGTTGATTCTAGTCTATACGAAAGAAATAGAAGCATATTTTTCATCATTGAAATCATACTTGGCAAAGAGACAACATGCGGTAACCTACTAAATTTATCTACGTCAAATGATTGCGGTGATCAAAGAGAAAGTAGTGATAAAACATTGAAAACTAAAATGCAATGTGATAGCGCGAAATTTGAAATAAAGATAAGGAAGAATACACCCCCAAATGTGCATTGTCGCTCGCATTATGTATTGATGCATCCATCTTTGCGGCGATCTTTTCTTCTTTGGAGTGAGATCATTTACTTCTTCATGCATCATCTCCACAAGCCTGTGCCTTAATCGTTGTAAATAGACAAAGAGAGGGTCAAATGATTTAAAACAAAACAACTATTATTTTTTTTTAATTTTTTAGAATTAAAATTAAGATAGATTTAGATAGCTAAATACTAGTAAAAGTGACAAAGGAATAAGAGTTCAAGAATCATGTAGGGGGGTAGTCCGGGCCTTTCAGCTTCACAAAGACTTTTTCTGGCTGAAAATCACCTCCGCGATATGCTTTAACTCGTTGTCCATTAACCTTAAATGTCTGGCTGCCATCCTCAGTGATCAGCTCCACCGCACCATATGGAAATATTTCTTTAATGATGAAAGGGCCAGACCAGCATGATTTTAATTTTCCCGGGAAGAGCCTCAGTCTTGAATTGAAAAGTAAGACCTTTTGCCCGACTTGGAGGTTTCTAGCGCATATGTGTTTGTCATGCCAACGCTTGGTGCGCTCTTTATAAATCTTTGCATTTTCATATGCGTTGATCCTCTATTCTTCTAGCTCGACCAACTGCATTTTCCACGCATCTTCTGCTTTCTTTAAATCAAAATTCAGCTTCTTGACCGCCCATAGTGCCTTATACTCCAGCTCCAAAGGCAAATGACATGCTTGCCAAATACAAACGCATAGGAAGACATACCTATTGGGGTTTTGGATGCGGTCCGATATGCCCACAACGTATCGTCAAGCTTCGTTGCCAAATCTTTCTGTGAAGGCTTTACTACCTTCTTAAGTATCAACTTAATTTCACGATTGGACACTTCAACCTGACCATTCGTTTGTCGATGGTATGCGGTGGCCACTTTGTGGAGAATGTTGTACTTGCACATCAGCTCTTTGATATTATGATTGATAAAGTGGGATCCTTCATCACTTATGATGGCACGAGGAGTGCCAAAACGAGTGAAAATATTTTTCTTCAGGAACTGGGAGACTACCGCCGCATCACTTGTGGCATATGCTATTGCCTCTACCCACTTGGAGACATAATCAACAGCCAATAAAATGTAATGCTTGCCATGCGAAGGAGGAAATGGTCCCATGAAATCAATCCTTCATACGTCGAATAATTCCAGCTCCAAGATAGTGTTCATTGGCATTACATTTTTCCATGAAATGTTGCTTGTGCGTTGACACCGATCACATTTCATTGCGCAGTCAGCCGCATCCCTGAATAATGTAGGCCAAAAGAATCCACTTTGCAAAACTTTGGCTACAGTGCGCTGCCATCCAAAGTGCCCATATGCGTTGTTGAGCAGCATTCGGTACGCATAATCGAATAATCTGGTCTGCACCTCTTTTATACATATTTGGCTCATTCCAATAATAATGTTTGCATTCATGCTTGAGCTTTATCTGTTGATGATAGGTGTAATCTTCATGAAATTGCTCACAAACCAAATAATTAACAATGTATGTATACCAAGGCAATTCTTCTATGTGAAACAGCTGCTCATCCGGGAATATGACACTCACCTCAATCTGATTGCGGTCATCTTCAGGATTTTTCAATCTAGACAAGTGATCCGCAACTTGATTCTCTATCCCTTTCCGGTCAATTATTTCGATAGAAATTCTTGAAGGAGGAGAACCCATCTGATCAACCTCGACTTTGCGTCCTTCTTTGTCATTAAGTACTTGATTGCAGAGTGATCAGTGTGGATGAGCATCTTGGTTCCCAACAGATATGCCCGAAATTTTTCCAATGCAAAAACCACAACCAGAAGTTCCTTTTCTATGGTGGTATAACTTGTTTGAGCAGGGTTTAAAGTTTTACTCGCATATGCGATGGGATGTAGAATTGTTTTTCTCTTTTGCGCTAAAGCTACTCCCATTGCATACCCGCTTGCATCGCACATGATTTCAAATGGCAATGTCCAGTCCGGCGCAATCAGTACGGGTGCGATAATCAGCGCATCTTTTAAAACTCTGAATGCGTTGAGGCAGCTGTTGTCGAACTCAAATTTTCTGTTAGCCTCTAGCAACGCACTCAGTGGCCGTGCTATCTTAGAAAAGTCCTTGACAAATCGTCTATAGAATCCAGCATACCCCAAGAAGCTTTGCACAACCTTCACTCTTGTTGGAGGTGGAAGCTTTTCAATCGTTTCAATCTTTGCTTTGTCCACCTCCAACCCATCCCGGGAGACCTTATGTCCCAACACTATACCCTCCTTGACCATGAAATAACATTTTTCCCAGTTGAGCACCAAATTCGTCTCTTCACATCTTTTCAGAATCTTCTAGAAGTTGGCTAAGCAGACTTCATAAGTGTTCCCATAAATGGAGAAGTCATCCATAAATATTTCCACCGAGTCCTCAAGATAATATGAAAAGATTGCCATCATGCACCTTTGGAACGTGCTTGGCGCATTGTAGAGGCCAAACGGCATGCGGCGAAAAGCAAACATCCCATATGGGCAGGTGAATGTGGTCTTGTCTTGATCTTCAGGAGCTATCATGATTTGATTGTATCTGGCATACCCATTTAGAAAGCAGTAAAAATCATTCCCTGCTAGTTTGTCCAACATTTGATCGATGAATGGCAGAGGAAAATGATCTTTCTTTGTGGCCGCATTCAACTTGCAGTAGTCCATGCATATGCACCATTCAGTGATAGTTCTTTGTGGTATTAATTCGTTGTTCGCATTCGAGATTACCGTCATTCCGCCCTTCTTCGGCACACATTGCACGGGGCGACCCACGTGCTATCTGCTATAGGATAGATAATGCTCGCATCTAGCCATTTGATAATCTCCTTCTTGACGACCTTCTTCATCGTAGGGTTGAGTCTGTGTTGATGTTCAATTGTTGCTTTTTGGTCATCTTCAAGACAAATACGGG
>NC_052360.1:12741341-12768330 GCF_009727055.1 Benincasa hispida | reverse complement strand
ATACGGGCTAATTCCTCTGATGTCAGCGAGCCTCCAGGCAATTGCTCGCACATGTTTCTTAAGAATGCTCATCAATGCATTCTCCTGGTCTTTGTTGAGCGTAGAGGAAATGATCATTTTCAGCTTTTCATTCTGCCCCAAAAATGCGTACTTTAAATAGGTTGGTAGGGTCTTCAATTCAAGTGTCGGTGGCTCCACTAGGGAAGGTTGAATTGTTTTTCTTTTTTCTTTTTCGGTTGGCTCTACTTCTTGCTTTGCGATCATTTCTTCTTCCTTGCTTGTTTTTGTTGTGATCGTATTACAGGCAGCAACGGATGTGCTGGCATCCTCTTCTTCATTCTCCAGTCAAACTTTTATTCTTCAATTGAATTCTGGTCATGATCAGAGTCCTGTAAGTCTTCTTCATCCGGAAACTTCATGGCACGAATTATATTAAACTTGAGCTTCTATCCATTAATACTCAAAGTGATTTCTCCTTTATGCACGTCAATTTGAGCATGACCCGTTGATAGAAAAGGTCGCCCCAAAATGATGGGCACATCTTTGTCGGCCTCATAGTCTAAAATGATGAAGTCGGCTGGTAGAATAAATTTGTCAATTGTTATCAGCACATCCTTCACCTTTCCTTTTGGATGAACTAGAGATCGGTCGGCCAGTTGGAGAGTCACTGTGGTGGGCAAAAGTTCCCTTACATTCAATTGTCTAAAGATTGACAAAGGCATCAAATTTATGCTGGCTCCCAAGTCACACAAGGCTTACCCGATGTAGAATCCTCCTATGGAGCATGGTATAATAAAGCTCCCAGGATCGCTCATCTTTGGTGGGATTATTGATTTGGAACTTTGCGTTAATGCCACCATGGCAAATTTTCCAGCTCCCCTCTTCTTAGTTACCATATCCTTTAGAAACTTGGGGTAGGTAAGCATTTCCTCAATCGCTTCATTGAAAGGAATATTAACATGTAATTGCTTTAGCATAGATAAGAAGCGTTGGTACTATACCTCTTCGTTCTTTTTCTTCCTTAGTCTTTATGGGAAAGGTGCTAACTGAACTTTCACGGTTCCCATTTCAGTTGGCTTTGAGGTCGATGCAACATCCGATTCTACTGCTTCCTTTTCTCTTTGTTCTTCTTGTTTCACTGCAATCTTAGGTTCAGCTGCAATGGAAGTTGTTCTACTATGCTCCTTATTTTCTCCCTCCATAGTCTTCCCACTGCGCAATGTCACAATCTGACATTACTCCTTACCTGCTCCTACCGGGTTGCGTGGAAGTTCAGCTGAACATGGCAGAGCCCCTTGCGGTCTACTCTTCAGCTCACTCGCAATCTGGCCCATCTGTAATTCAAGATTGCGGATGGACGTGGCCTGACTTTGAAGCACAGTCTCGTTTTTTTCTATGTATTGCTTCAATAGGCTCTCCAAAGAAGAGGATTGTGGTGGTTGTTGTGAGCTTCTTGCTTGATTGCTCGTTTGACCGTTGTTGCTTGGAAAGAATCCTAGTGGCCCTTCTTTCTACGCCACAGGTTGGAAATTTTGTTGTTGGTTCTTCCAAGCAAAATTGGGGTGGTTTCTCCACCCAGAGTTGTAGGTATTTGAAAAGGGGTTATTCTTTACAAAGTATACAGATTGTGGATTTTGCGGGCAATCTTCCATCGCATGCCCATCATCGTAAGTCACACACCTCGCGGTGTTTTCACCTGTCTCTTATACACATCTAGATGTGTATAAGAGACAGATATTATTCGCCTCGTCATACGTTTTATTAAGCAGACCACCAGCGGCTGCCGCATTGGCAGCGATCTGCGAAGCGGGATTCAATCCATGATAGAAAATCTCCATTTGAAGGCAGTCTGGTAACCCATTATGTGGACAATCCCGAACCAACCTCTTAAACCTCTGTCTCTTATACACATCTAGATGTGTATAAGAGACAGGTGATAAATTTTATTAAGCAGACCACCAGCGGCTGCCGCATTGGCAGCGATCTGCGAAGCGGGATTCAATCCATGATAGAAAATCTCCATTTGAAGGCAGTCCGATAACCCATTATGTGGACAATCCCGAACAAACCTTTTAAACCTCGCCCAACCATCGCTGAGCGATTCGTCCATATGTGATCTCTCCTGGTTCGAGAGAATACGCCCATTTCCTAGCCTGATCATAGAGAGAAAATGGGAATAACGTTAGTCGAACTTCTTCAACAGAGATGTTTAGGAACACAAAAGTATTGCAGATTTCAATGAAACTTCGGAGGTGGGCGTGCGGGTCCTCGCCACACCTTCCTCCGAATTGACTTGCAGTATGGATCATCTGCAGCATCACCAGTTTCATTTCAAATCTGCTTCCGTCGAGGGCGGACTGATAACATGTAGAAATACAAGTTATTTATACTGTTTCATTTAGATATTGCAGCTAAAAGAAAGGAAAGTTGCGTCAATTGTATGAAAATTGGCTAAGAAATGCGAGAATTATAAAATTCCGTCAATATAACCACTAACACCATTGTGATGGTAGAATAGAGTGTTTTAATGTCTGTTTTGTAGGAAATCAGTCACCGCATGCGTTAATGGCTCAAAGATAAAAGAAACAATGCATCTACGTTACATTGCGCCCGTCAATCAAGAATGAGGGACGAGCAATGCAATGACGGTGCATGTGACGATCGATCAAGAGCTTTGCGACCAACGCAATTTCAACCGCATGCGGTAATCAAAAACATCACCGCATGCAGGCAAATGATCAAAGATGTAAAGAGCGATACAATTGCGGAGGATTCAGATGCATGTACAGCTGTCAGTTGTGCATTTCTAACGGGATTGATTGCGTAACAGAAGGAATATTCACTCCACCATTTCAAGAACTGCCTTAACAACAAAGTGAGGACCACAATGCAAAGAGACAAAGCTTCGCCTATAAATAGCCTCTGCAATTCCATTGAAGAAATATACTCGATACGGGAGACTTGATACTTGTATATTCAGGAATACATAGAAACGTGTATATTGATCTGAGAGAGAGACTGGCCTAAAGTTATTTCTAGAGAAGATCCGGGAAGAACCAAGAGACAAGGCCGATAGGTAAGTCTCCGGGCAAGGAATCCTTTCAATCCCCACTGTTGAAGCTCTGTACGTAGGTCACTTCTACCAGAAGAGCAAGCCTGAGAGGGAAGCTCTCCTCTTGATCCATTCCACATGCCGACAAGCAAAACCTCCGTCCAAATCTGTGTCAAGACGATGACACTCTTCTGTATCTGTTTCAATCTCTCCTTCAACACTTGTACTCATCTTCTTTACTCTATCATTCACACCATGTATCAGATGCTTAAGCTTAGTATTAATTGTTATGATCATTTCTATTATCATCTCTCTGTCTATTTTCGTTCATCCATGATTCACTTTCTCCACGACGTTTTCCTAATTCCCTGGGTAATTAGCAAGAATTAAGCAAGTAATTAATTTGTGTTAAGGAAATAATTAAGTTTAACTAAAACATGCTCGACGGCATCTTCACCTGTGAGAGCAGAAGTGAAGATGTTATTCTGCCTATCGAGAGAAGGTTGGAAGAATGCGTTATTTAAAGCTAGAAGTACTTCCAAAGATGGAAGCAACCTTGCATTCATCACGTTCATCCTTGTTTCACCATAGAGATATGGGAACGTGGCCGATCATCAAGAGGTGTGCGCCAAAGGAAAACGGAACCTTAGTTGCATCTTTAATGCAGTTAACAGTTGTTACTATTTACTTTTCCTATTTCTGATTCATCCATAAAGACTTGCCATCGCATGTCACGATCCTCTGTATAACTTCACAGTCAGTCTTGACCTCAGTATCATGTATCATGTATCATGTATCTTGTATCTTGTATCATCTTAGTTTAGGATTTATTTTCATCGCAATTTATTTTATTAACACAACTTTAGTTTATCTACACAATTTTACTTTACCGCAATTTACTTTCCTGTACACACACATTCTATCTACACAATTTTACTTTACCGCAATTTACTTTCTTGTACACACACATTCTTTATTAATTGTAAAAATCGATCGCATGTATCATAAATGTAACACATTAACGAAAACAATCCCTGTGTTTGATCTCGAATTATTCTAAGAAACTTGTGTTTGAATTATACTTGGTTTCAGTGCAAGGAAACTTGTGACACGCGCTACATCATCGCATACTATGAACATCTTATCATCAATGCATACACTTAGAGAGTAGTATCACAAAATATCTTTATCGCATGGTACTTGAGAGCATGGTGGTGACGGGAAATTGGAAGTCAATTTTTTTACTTTACAACCAAATTCCCTTGGATGCGTTATGCGATGCATGTTCTAAAATATGCGTTGATAGCCATGTGTTGATTGGTCATGCATTGGAATGAAATTGCACCAACAATGTATGCGATGACCATGCATCATGCCATAAGTTTTCTTGTATTCACGCCAAGTATAACATGAACGCAAGTTTCTCGGGTAATTCGAGGTCAAACATAGGGACTTGTACTAAATGTTTGCGGTGATGTGCATGCGGCAGTATAAATAAAAGAATGGAGGGGATGTTGAATCCTACTCGTACTCCTATCTAATAGACAATGCAATGAGAATATGCATGAGCGGTAGAAATGCGGGAAACCTTGACATGAAATAAATGAATGGTAAAACGGATAAAATGCGGAGATGTTTTCATTGCAAACTTAAGAGTGACTGTAAGGGAACCCTAGTCAGCGGAAGATTATGCGATCATGTTACAACCATGCACGATAAGTATCTTCCAGTGCTCCTAATTCTAGGACGTATGTGTTGAATGCAAAAGTGTCCGTAGAGCTTATTCCTAAGTCTCTACTCTTTTCCTATGCGATGATGCAAAATGCACACAACGCTGCAGTGACCATACACAATCATATTCTATCTCTAGGATGCATGCGATGGGTTAATAACAAATAGTGCTCATTCCTAAGTGCCTATCTCTTGTATTATAAGTTCTAATCTGGCTCTCCCAAGCCTAGATTCTGTCCTTAGACTACCCTACCGAGTATCCCTAATGGACGAATGAAGCATACATAATACAAGACAATCGCATAAACTTCGCTGACCTACGGTTGTTACTATCCCTAGTGAACAATGCATACCTTGATTAATGCGTCCAACCACTTATCCTCCTAGGCAGTTGATTGTTGCTGAATTCACTCATGGACAAGCAATGCGAGAGCCCATAGACAGGCGTTGCAGCAGCTTCACATTATGCAAATAAGATTACTCACATACTCGTGCAACGCATACCTCTCAGTAGTTTGCTCATGCTTCATATCCCTAATCCACATGATTAAGTATGCAATACCTAAGCACTCCCACTAAGTGTTCCAATTAAAGTAAAGGTGCTAAGTAAGAAGATGGAGATGAAGTCAAAGGAAAAGAGAAATGCATTGAAAACACATTGTATTAATTTCTTAATTCAAAATGTCATACAATACAATATAAAAAATGAAAGGAAAAAGGAATGACTGGCTGGAAGCAAAGATTTTCTTCCAGCGGATGCGTGTCAAGGCTGCCGGTGGTGTCATGGATGGGTGGAGGAGCTGACTCATTCGAGATCTAACTACGGTCGAAGGCTCCGATCGTTACTCGGAATGGATGAAGGAGGTGAAGAACTCTTAGCGTCTTCTTACGCATTTTTCCTGGATCGCGGGGAAAGTCCCCGGTTCACAATGATCCTCCCCCAAATGAAGAATAATCTCAGGATCCAAAGGATCAACCCCGGATGATCTGAAATTATGCTCATCGGCTTCTATTTATAGAGTTTGGACCACTGACAACATTAATTGGACTGCTCTGAGTTTGACGTTTGGTGCGTCAGACCTTTCTGAACCTCTGCCACTAACGACGCGGTAGGTGAAATGTCAGCATCAGCTTTTGATTTTCTCAAGGTAGAAGCGTTGATGCGTTCATTCCACAAACTTTGCGTTGATCCCAATAAAATGCGTTGTCGTGTAGCCGCAATCATTCAATGACCACATTTTCTTAACACTGCAACTCCACATGATGACCGCATTTTCCTGTCGAGCGCAACTCTCATGCGATGGATGCATACACCTAATTACCGCAACATCCATGCATTGATCGATGCATTTGCCTTGCGATGGAGTGTTTCTTCGCATGCGGTTGTCTATGTGTTGGTCCGTTTTTCGCTTTGCGTTAATTTCCTGCATTGGATACAAAGATAGAACATTGAACGCAGAATTAATGCAAAATATTGGGTTAGCTGAGATTCGACATGCTGATCAACACAAACTCATATTCTTGTGAATTCCTAACATGATTGACGCAATTTCTGCTTAATGACCTTCATAATTCTAAGTAAAAGGCCTAAGATGACATGCATTTCTGCATGTCATCACATGGCACATCATCAAGTCCATTCATTCGTCAGTGCATTAATCATTCATCTATCATCACAGTGCATGCATATAGACAAAAGAAAAATTTATATAAATTTCATAGTCAACAAGTTTATGGCGCCGTTGCAGGGGACATGAGCTTGTACCACCCAAAGTTTATATAAATTTTCGTTACAAGTTTATGGCGCCGTTGCCGGGGATTGGTAATGGTTAATGTTGAATACTTTTGTAGTATTTTGCAGGACAGATCTCTTTGTACTGGCTGTTTATCGCAGAGAGCAGTCTGACGATTTATGAGTACTAGAGCAATCTAGAAATTCTTAGCTGACCCAGAGATCCGGTATATTTTTCGCGCAAGAGCACATTAGAACCAGACTAAGCGCCAAAATTTTAAGACCTACGGTTGAGGAGAATACAAGGTTTGAGTAATGTGCAACGCAATCTCCATACTTGGTGTGACTCCCAAAGGAATTAGATTACATCTCTTCCTGTACACATTGCGGGGTGATGCAAGGAGTTGAACAATGTCCTTGATGACATTGCGTAGGCAAGCTTGATCGCCTGCAGAGGGGATGCTATTGCAGTAACTCTGAAAAACTTCCTTCGATCAGCATCCCTATATCTATGTTTATTTGCTTTCTTTACAGCTTTCATTTACTACTTTCTAAATTGCATTATTTACTGCTTACTAAATTTAGCCTTTACTTCTTTATGAATTTACTTTCAATTTAATTCATTTGCATTATTTCCATGCCTTGTTCAATCTACTTACTTTTCTGCTGTAGTTTGTGTTGTTCTTAAATCTCAGTGAATGACTGACTTAAAAGAAAATGAACACCGCAAATTTTTATCAACTTGCATAATTGAAAAAAAACCCTTTAATAATATCCAGTATGCATTGCGATAAAGGGTGTATCTTGCGCTGACAAATACACTTTGTGTCCATCTTACAAAAATGCATTGCGCTGAGGGGTGTGTTGCACGCGTATGTATTTTGCGCCTATCCTTAGCAAAAACCCACTATGTCGAGGTAGTGTTGTGCTAGTAGAATATCGTGCACCCGTCCTCCAGAAATGTGCTGAGTTGAGGGGTGCGTTGCGCTAATGCATGCGTTGTTGCCCGTCCTCCACAATTATGCATTTGCGGTAACGGATGCATTGCGTTAATCTTTAACCTTGCGCCCGTCCGAATAAGATACAGAAGAGAAATTCTTTTTGCGAAGAGAGTAGTCCAATCGTTTAGGCTTCCAAGGAAATGATGATTTAGCAGACGAAGGGACGTCCTTTTCTGCTAATTCATAAATGAGAGGAGCGAGGCGGGCAGGCTTTGTGAGTATCTCATAGCCTGCCACGTAGAATTTGTGTGGGCCCATCAAAGCCCAACCTATAAATTCCTTCCTCCTTCGTCTGAGGAACTCTATTTGAATCTCAAGCGAAAATAACCCTAATAATCCTCTGCACACCAGACCTTCAAAATTCCTTCCTAAGTCCTAAAAATTTTCCAACTCTTCCACTCAACCGAAACCATGGCCGGACAATCCTCATACTCATCTTCCCTACCTTTATCACCTTCCCAAGCCCCCGTCATCGCACGGGAGGTGGCATTCCTCGCAACTAGCCGCCGTCTCGTCGCCTAGCCCAACCCTACCCAAAGAATCATCGAAAAACCACGGCGAAAACCCTCTGTAGCCAAACCACTCGTCCGAGAGGGGCCGAGCACAGAGAGTGCCCCTGCCACAAGTCCTGAAGTGGCACTCCCAGTAGCGTCATCAGAAACTAAGAAGAAAAGAAGAAATGACGAAGAGGTATTTGGGAGTATTCTAAGCAACATGGAGAGAGAGGGGGGCTACCTAAAGCTGAAGTTATAAATCAGCCCCTGCCTTCAGAGGAAGAAATGGTGGAGGCTTCACGAAGAAATTCCCTGGCAGTTGCGGAGCCTAAGGAGACTATCCAACAAACTCCAATGAGGAACCCATCAGGGCCATTATGGAGGAG
Source organism: Benincasa hispida (assembly GCF_009727055.1). NCBI lineage: Eukaryota > Viridiplantae > Streptophyta > Magnoliopsida > Cucurbitales > Cucurbitaceae > Benincasa > Benincasa hispida. The sequence continues at coordinate 12,759,934 of NC_052360.1, read as the reverse complement.
GTCGGAGTGAAGAAGCAGCCAGAAACGGCAGAAGGGAAGAAGAAAAGAAAATGTAAGGAAAAACGGGTAGAAGGCGATGGAGCTACCTGGCCAAAGAAGAAGAAGAAAGAAAAGAAGTCGAGTGAAAAGAGACAGAGCAGGCGAGAAGAGAAGCGACTGAAGAAGGAAGAGAAGAAGAAGAGGGCGGTAAGCCCAGATTTCGATGGAGAATCCACCACCGCAAGGGTGAAAGAGGGGAAGTCACTGCAAGACAAAGAATCAGCGCAACCTCAAGTTTCATCAACGTATATACGAATGGTTGCGACTGAAGATAAAGAAGATCCAGACATTACCCCTCTGATGCGGTGTCACAAGGAGAATGCACCGCAAGGGTCAACAAGTTACCCATTATTTTTACAATGCATAACAGAAGAGAAGGAGAAAAGAAAAAGAGAAGAAGAGGAGAAACAAGAAAAAATGTTACGAGCGCACCAAATCATTGCATCAGGTGATTTGGCAAGAAAACTCCATGATAAGGAGGTGCGCCGTAACATGCAATATCGGGCAGAAGAGAAAGAAGAAGGCTCAAAAATGAGCAACACATACTTCTTGCCTCGGAGTAGTTTGAAAAGAGATGAGAGGAAAGAAGAAGAAGAAGAAGAAGAAAAGAAGAAAAATGAGGAGAAGGAAAAACGGCACAAGGCCAATGTGCAGCGCATAAGAGAGAGTAAAAGGAAAGAAGTTACGGAATGGAAAAGGAAACAAGAAGAGCAGCACAAGAAACGGAACGAAAACAAAAACAAAGTCCCAGCCTTGCATCTACTCAAGAAAAGGGCAAAGAGAAAGTTGGAAGCAGTGAGCTTACGTCAACTAGGAGGCGCCCATCAATAAAGAAAGAGAATGATGATATGATGATGAAGATGGGTTTCTTCCCTGCGTCGACGCCACTACCAGATCTGATTACAAGTGATGTGCTAGAGCATGGGTGGGAAACATTCTGCCAATGCCCATCCATCATTATTCCTACGGTAGTGAGGGCCTTTTATCATGCCGGCTCCATGACACCAAAGATGCAGTGATCATGAAAGGGTGGACAGTACCATTCAGCGCAAGGGACATCAACGAATTGTATAAGATGAAGGACATCCCGGATGCACCGGGTAACAAGATAATTGATGATCCCGAAGTAGCACACATGGAGGATGTGCTGGGAGTATTAACGCAACTGGGCACTAAGTGGTCGGTATCTTTGACAGGCATTAAGACCCTTGCGTCCAACAAGGTGCTCCCAGAGGTGCGACTTTAGGTTTATTTGGTGAAACGGCAGTCCTAACATCGCATTATAAAAAAATTTCAAGGGATTGAGTGATGGTCGCATATTGTATAGCATGCGGCATTCCGATTAACGTAGGCCAGTTGATTACGAAGCATATTCAAGGCTTTGTAGGCCGTGTGAGAGGCCAGTACTTCTTTTCATGGACGATTTCGAGCTTATGCCTCTTTGTGGGCGTAGGCATTGATGAAGAACCCATGCCGGAAGTCCATGGTCTCATTCACGCAAAGATCCTGAGAATGCTTCTCAAGGACTCTCCACACTGCCCCGAGCTTCCACCCAAAAGGCCCCTTATAAATCTGAATGCTCCGCAACAACCCAAACCAAAGAAGCAGCGCAAAAATTATAAAGGGAAGGAAAAAGTCCAAGAACAATCACCACAAAACCAAATACCCTTGGACCCCTTACCTTTAATCATTCGCCTTCCGAGCCCTCCAATAGAACTCATTTCCCCTCTTCCTGAACACTTCAAAAACCTCCTCCTCGCTCCTAATTCAAACATCGCAACCCTAGTAGCGTCCCCCAGCCATCCATCTCCACCTCGCTTTTCACCTCCATCGTTGCATGTTGACGACCCACACGGTTTGGGAGCAGGCCCTTCCGCTCAACCTCAAACCGATACTGGTGAAACATCAACGGCAAACCCACCATCACATCCCTTGCTGCTGACTTAGCAGAAATGGGGTCACTATTCTCTCAACAACAAAACTTCTTCTGTCAAGCAATAAAAGAGTTACAAGAGAGCCACGTAGAGTTGTAACGCAGTCATGCGATGATGTGGCAGTGTTGATTAATATTCAACGCAATATCTTCACTATCCACCCGAACCAGAGACAAATGGCGGAGCGCAACCATGAATACTTTAACCTTTTGACAGCCTATTTATATGGTCCCATGGTGCCTCCCCATTTACAGCAATCTTTGCATTTTGAAGAAACTTTCTTCGAGTTCCTCCGCAAAATCCTCCTCAGGATCCCCCGCCGCAACTCTAAATTTAGGGTTGTGCCACCTTCTCAATAAATCTACAATTTTTCGTTGCGGCCATTCTTTCATTCATTAATATTTTTTTGTAGAAGCTATACCTTCATTTTTTGGTACATGATAAAAGTTTTGTATTGCGTTAATTGTAATTCTTTGTATACTTAGTTAATTTTCAATACAACTAAGTAACAGTTCTTTCAAGTATGCGATAGCCTCTTCTTTATCATCCTTTGTCAATTTTGCAATGTTCTTGAACTTTCCTTTTGCGTTATTCATTGTGCTGCCATGATGTCTAATATGCGTACACTTAGTAACATTTCCCATACTTTGTATTTTCTAACTAACAGTTAGTTAATTTGTCGCTATAGTAATGCTTTACCTTTTGTCCTTCAAAATTCTGCTCAAACCTTCTTTTTGAAATTTTATCTAAGTGTTTGTCTATTCTGTCCAAAAAACGTAATGAGAACCTTGTGCATCTCTAAATTTGGGGGTGGTGGGGAAGGTCTGAGCAGATGAGATCAAGTGATGCGGTCATTACGAAAAATATGTTTCCATTATTATATAAAAAAAAATTCATATAAACTTCGTTGTTAGCGTAAGGGAAAATCCCAAAAATCCCAACCTAATAAGAGTTAAGTCATGAAAGGAACCTGCTCGTAGTTGGATGATCGGATGTCACCCATAGAAGCAAGCCAAAACGAAGTTAGGTTTCTAAGAGCAACGCAATATGAAAAGAGAAAAATAAGAAAATGGAAAAAATAGAAGAAGTGAGAGACAACTCCTCTGAAATTGAAGAGTTAAAGTTGCGATTGGCACACAACCGTAGTTGGATGTTCGCATGAAACCCGTGGGAACAAGCCAAAACGAAGAGTATAACCATGATCAACAGTCTCTAATAAATGACGCAAAATTTGACCACCACATCCAGACGCATGAAGTTGTTTTGACAAGAAGAGGTAAACATTCTTTTTAAAACTAGAAAAGCATTTTTGGGCAGAAATTTGTGGTATAGAAGAATAAAGTAGGGATTTGTTAGGAATTATCAAGGATAGAAAGAAATTGCGATGTTAAGCAATGTGCCTATGTGGAGCATTCAGAGCAACCAATCGACGCAAAATTTAGGATAGGAATTGAGCAATATTGCCTTAGTAGAAGATATGCTTGAGGACAAGCATATATCTAAATTTGGGGGTGTGATAACTTGTAGAAATACAAGTTATTTATACTTTTTTTATTTAGATATTGCGGCTGAAAGAAAGGAAAGTTGCGTCAATTGTATGAAAATTGGCTAAGAAATGTGAGAATTATAAAATGTCGTCAATATAACCACTAACACCATTGCGATGGTAGAATAGAGTGTTTTAGTGTCTGTTTTATAGGAAATGAGTCACTGCATGCGTTAATGGCTCAAATGTAAAACAAATAACGCATCTACGTCGCATTGCGCCCGTCAATCAAGAATGAGGGACGAGCAACGCAATGATGGCGAACGCGACAATCGATCAAGAGCTTTTCGACCAACGCAATTTCAACCGCATGCTGTAATAAAAAACAACACCGCATGCGGGTAAACAATCGAAGATGTAAAGAGTGACACAATTGTAGAGGATTCAGACGCGTGTACAACTATCAATTATGCATTTCTGACGGGATTGATTGCGTAATAGAAGGAATATTCACTCCACCATTTCAAGAACTGCCTTAACAATAAAGTGGGGACCACAATGCAAAGAGTCAAAACTTCGCCTATAAATAGCCTCTGCAATTCCATTGAAGAAATATACTCGATACGGGAGACTTGATACTTGTATATTCAGGAATACATAAAAACGTGTATACTGATCTGAGAGAGAGACTGGTTTGATGTGATTTCTAGAGAAGATCCGGGAAGAATCAAGAGACAAGGCCGAGAGGTGAGTCTCCGGGCAAGGAATCCTTTCAATCCCCACCGTTGAAGCTCTGTACGTAGGTCACTTCTACCAGAAGAGCAAGCTTGAGAGGGAAACTCTCCTCTTCATCCATTCCACACGCCGGCAAGAAAAACCTCCGTCCAAATCTGTTTCAAGACGTTGACACTCTTCTGTATCTATTTCTATCTCTTTTTCAACACTTGTACTCATTTTCTTTACTCTATCATTCACACCATGTATCAGACGCTTAATCTTAGTATTAATTGTTATGATCATTTCCATTATCATCTCTCTGTCTATTTCCATTCATCCATGATTCACTTTCTCCATGACGTTTTCCTAATTCCCTGGGTAATTAGCAAGAATTAAGCAAGTAATTAATTTGTGTTAAGGAAATAATTAAGTTTAGCTAAAGCATGCTCGACGGCATCTTCACCTATGAGAGCAGAAGTGAAGATGTTATTCCGCCTATCGAGAAAAGGTTGGAAGAATGCGTTATCTAAAGCTAGAAGTACTTCCAGAGATGAAAGCAACCTTGCATTCATCACGTTCATCCTTGTTTTACCATAGAGATATGGGAACGCAGCCGATCACCGAGAGGTGTGCGCCAAGGGAAAACAGAACCTTAGTTGCATATTTAACGCTTTTAACAAACTTGCGTTGTTGTTACTATTTACTTTTCTTATTTCTGATTCATCCATAAAGACTTGCCATCGCATGCCACGATCCTCTGTATAACTTCATAGTCAGTTTCGACCTCAGTATCATGTATCATGTATCTTGTATCTTGTATCATCTTAGTTTAGGATTTATTTTCATCGCAATTTATTTTATTAATGCAACTTTAGTTTATCTGCACAATTTTACTTTATCGCAATTTACTTTCTTGTACACACACATTGTTTATTAATTGTAAAAATCGTTCGCATGTATCACAAATGTAACACATTAATGAAAACAATCCCTGTGTTCGACTTCAGATTATTTTGAGAAACTTCCATTGGAATTATACTTGGTTTCAGTGCAAGGACACTTGTGACACGCACTACATCATCGCATACTACGAACATCTTATCATCAACGCATACACTTAGAGAGTAGTATCGCAAAATATCTTTATCGCAAAGCACTTAAGCGCATGGCACATCATCAAGTCCATTCATTCGTCAGTGCATTAATCATTCATCTATCATCACAGTGCATGCATATAGACAAAAGAAAAATTTATATAAATTTCATAGGCAACAAGTTTATGGCGCCATTGTCGGGGACATGAGCTTGTACCATCCAAAGTTTATATAAATTTTCGTTACAAGTTTATGGCACCGTTGCCGGGGACATGAGCTTGTACCATCCAAAGTTTATATAAATTTTTGTTATATGGACCTCATGATTCCTGGAGAGAAATCATAGAGGTTTTGCGATGCATACTCCCTGATGGGTCTATTGCGATCGTTTGCCAACAGAATTGGATTCTCCATGACATTATTATCATTTGGTGCTCCATTTCCAGGCTGCTCCGCCATCTCTTCTTTGTCTGATTGTGGTTACAGTTGCCGGTCTCTCAATCTTCGTCTAATAGTCCTTTCAATCTCCGGGTTGTAATTCGCCAGAGATTGAGAGTTCTGCAAAGAAATAAAAAATTACCATTAGCAAATTATCTTGCCGAAGTCCCCAACAATGGCGCCAAAAACTTGATGCGTTCTTTTATGATGTGGAAATGTGGATGATATGCGTTGATGGAATTGCATTATGCACTCGAGTTTCCTCAGCGGAATCCAAGTGTAAATTCTACTGAGTTTCCTAGTAAGTCTAAGGTCGAACTTAGGAACTTGTGAAAACAGGTTGCGGTTGTAATTTGTGTGAAGACTTTGTGGTAACCGAGTAAATAAATAAAAGACAATTACGTTGACAGATGCAATGAGTATGTGATGAACGGGTTGAGAAGATCTTTAGCTAGCGTTACTTGGGAATGCGTCAGACTATGCGATCATGTAACAACCATGCATAGCAAGTCATTTTCCAATGTAAATGCGGTGCTCCTAATTCTAGGACGCATGTGTTGAATGCAAAAATGTCCATAGAGTTTATTCCTAAGTCTCTACTCTTGTCCTATGTGATGATGCAAAATTCATGAAGGCAAGGTGATCGCATACAATCATATCCTATCTCTAGGATGCATGCGATGCGTTGATAGCAAATAGTGCTTATTCCTAAGCTTCTATCTCTTGTATTATGTGTTCTAATCAGACTCTCCCGAGCCTAGATTCTGACCTGATCTTCCCAAGCCTGGATCCTGTCCTTAGACTACCCTCCCGAGTATCCCTAATGGACAAATGAAGCATACATACTACAAGACAATCGCATGAACTTGGTTGATGCAAGATTGTTACTATCCCTAGTGAACAACACATACATTGCTTAATGTGTCCAACCACTTACCCTCATGGGCAGTTGATTGTTGTTGACTTTACTCATAGACAAGCAATACGTTAGCCTATAGACAGGCGTTGCAGCAGTTCACACTAAGCAGATAAGGTTACTCGCACACTCACGCAACACACACCTCTCGATGGGTTGCTACATGCTTCATATCCCTAATCCACATGACTAAGTATGCGATACCCAAACAATCCTACTGAGTGTTGCAATGAAAGTAAAGATGCTAAGCAAAGAAGATGAAGGTGGAGTTGAAGGAAATAGAGAAGTTTGTTCACAGAGACACAAAACTTAACAAACATTTAGCTGCCAAGTCCCCAGCAACGGCTCCAAAAACTTGATGACGGGAAATTAGAAGTCAAATTATTTGACAACTAAAATCCCATGGATGCAGTATTTGATGCATGTTCTTGAGGTAGGCGTTGATAGTCATGCATCGATGGTCATGCGTTGGATTGATATTGCGTTAATGAATGTATGCAATGACCATGCGTCCTGTCACAAGTTTTATTGTGCTCACGCCAGGTATAATGTGAACGCAAGTTTCTCGTGTGATCCGAGGTCGAACACATGGACTTGTAGCTATATGTATGTAGTGATTTGCATGCGGCAGTTTAAATAAAAGAATGTTGGAGGGGTTGCTAAGTTAATCCTACTCCTACTCCTATCTAACAGACAATGCAATGAGAATATGCATGAAAGGTAGAGATACGACAGACCTTGATATGAAATAAATGTATGGGAAAATAGATAAAATGCGGAGATGATTTCATTGCAACCCTTAAGAGTGACCGCAAGGGCAACCTTAGTCAACACAAGTTATGCGATCATGCTACACCCATGCACGACAAATCATTTTCCAATGAAAATTCGTTGCTTCTAATTCTAGGACGCATGTGTTGAATGCAAAAGTGTCCATAGAGCTTATTCCTAAGTCTATACTCTTGTCCTATGCGATGATGCAAAATGCATGAAGGCAAGGTGACCGCATACAATCATGTCCTATCTCTAGGATGCATGCGATGCGTTGATAGCAAACCATACTTATTCCTAAGCTCCTATCTCTTGTATTATGTGTTCTAATTTGACTCTCTCAAGCCTAGATTCTGACCTGACCTTCCCAAGCCTGGATCTTGTCCTTAGATTACCCTTCCGAGTATCCCTAATGGACAAATGAAGCATACATACTACAAGACAATTGCATGAACTTGGTTAACGCAAGATTGTTACTATCCCTAGTGAACAACGCATACATTGCTTAATGGTCCAACTACTTACCCTCCTGGGTAGTTGATTGTTGCTGACTTTACTCATAGACAAGCAATGCATTAGCCTATAGACAGGCGTTGTAGCAGCTTCACACTAAGCAAATAAGGTTACTCGCACACTCACGCAACACACACCTCCCGATGGGTTTCTTCATGCTTCATATCTCTAATCTACTTGACTAAGTATGCGATACCAAAGAAATCCTATTGAGTGTTGCAATGAAAATAAAGATGCTAAGCAAAGAATATGGAGATGGAGTTGAAGGAAATAGAGAAGTGCATTGAAAACAAGTTGTATTAATTCCTTAATCACAAAATGTCATACAATACAATATAGTAGAAGAAAGGAAAAGAAATGACCGACTGGAAGCAAAGACTTGCTTCCAGCGGATGTCAAGGCTGCTGATGGTGTCAAGGATGGGTGGAGAAGCTAACTCTCTTGAGATCTAACTCCGATCGAAGGCTCCGGTTGTCACTCGGTAGGGATGAAGGAGGTGAAGAACTCTCCGCCATCTTCTCACGCAGTTGTCTGGATCGAGGGGAAAATCCTCGGATGGAGAGATAATCTCCAGATTCAAAGGATCAACCCCGGATCATTTGAATTTCTACTCATCGGCTTCTATTTATAGAGCCTGCGTCGCCGGAAGCATTAATTGGACTGCTCTGAATTTGACGTTCGGCGCATTCATCCTTTTTGAACCTCTGCCACCAACAGCGTGGTAGTTGAAATGTCAACATCATCTTTTGGATTTCCTCGAGGTAGATGCGTTGATGCATTCATTCCACCTACCTTGCGTTGATCTTATTAGAATGTGTTGTCTCGTAGCCGCAATCATTCAATGGCCACATTTGCTTAATATCTCAACTCTACATGATGACCGTAATCGCTTGACGAGCGCAACTCCCATGCGATGGACGCATATGACTGATTACCTTGATCGATGTGTTTGCCTTTGCGATGGAGTGTTTCTCTACATGCGGTCATCTATGCAGTGGTCCGATTTTCGCGTTTGCATTCATTTTCTGCATTAGCTACAAAAATAGAACATTGAACGCATAATAACGCAAAATAAGGAGTTAGCTGAGATTCAACATGCTAATTGGCGCAAACTCACTTTCTCGTGAATTCCTAGCATGATTTCCGCATATTCAGCTTAACAACCTTCATAATTCTAAGTAAAAGGCCGAAGATGACATGCATTTCTGCATGTCATCAATGCCCCTAAGCTAATGTTCACTGACTTCTTTAAGGAAAATGGAGTTATACATCAGTTTTCATGTGTAGCTTGCCCCCAACAAAATTCTGTAGTAGAAAGAAAACATCAACACATTCTCAATGTTGCTCGAGCTCTATTTTTTCAATCTCGTATGCCACTGACTTTTTGGGGTGAGTGTGTCTTGACTGCAGTCTTCCTCATCAATAGAACACCATCTAAGCTAAATTTGATATTGGAGGAAAGCAATGCAAGTTGAGTTACATGCTATGGAAGCTAATCATAGTTGGAATATTGTGTTGGGGTTGATGCCCTAAATCTCGTAGGAAAGCAATGCAATGCAGGTTGTCAAATTTGATTATTGGAGAAAAGCAATGCAGGTTGAGTTACATGCTATGGAAGCTAATCATAGTTGGAATATTGTGTTGGGGTTGATGCCCTAAATCTCGTAGGGTCCAGTAGTTTGTAAACACCCGTATGAACAAATATTATGTGATGTAATAATATGAGATATTTTCTTCACTACAATCTTTGAAATATGAGATATTTTAGTTGCATTAATGATGCGTTATTTTGTGAAGTGGAAATATGGATTATATGCGTTGATAGAATTGCGTTGTGCACTCAAGTTTCCCCAGGGAAATTCAAGTGTAAATTTCTCTGAGTTTCTTGGTAAGTCCAGGGTCGAACACAGGGACTTGTGAAAATAGATTGTGTTGGTAATTTTAATGAAAACTTTACAGTAATTGGGTAAATAAATAAAGTGTTTGGTTTGTTGTTTGCGTTGATGAAAAACAAATAAATAAATGCGACAGATTTGAGAAACAACAGTTGTGTTGATAGATGCAATGAGTATGCGATGAACAGGTTGAGAAGATCTTTAGCTAGCATTACTCGGGAATGCGTCCAACTATGCGATCATGTTACTACCATGCACAGCAAGTCATTTTCCAATGTAAATGCGATGCTCCTAAATCTAGAATGCATGTGTTGAATGCAAAATGTCCATAGAGCTCATCCTTAAGTCTCTACTCTTGTCCTATGCGATGATGCAAAATGCATGAAAGCAAGGTGACCGTATACAATCATATCCTATCTCTAGGATGCATGCGATGCATTGATAACAAATAGTGCTCATTCCTAAGTGCCAATCTCTTGTTTATGCGTTCTAATCTGGCTCTTCCGAGTCTAGATTCTAACTTGACCTTCCCATGTTTAGATTCTGTCCTTAGACTACCCTCCCGAGTATCTCTAATGGACGCATGCAACATACATAAACAAGATAATCGCAAGAATGAAGATTCGCTAGTTATGTTAGCTAAATGCTTCTCAACCCATTCAACTGATTTAGCTACTCATGCGTGAATCACAGAGAGTGAACAGATATAGAGAAAGAAATTCCATTCTTATAAATGAGTTGAGTACAAAATGCCAATGGAAGTTAAAGGTAGGAAGCCTAGTAGCAATTCCTTCCTGACCGAGGCTTTTTACACTAAAATCTCTATTCTGATCTAAAGATGTCCTTGCTTCCACAGACGTCGGCCCTCTCTCTATCTTTGAAGCTTCCGGCGGTCTCCCAAGCTTACTGGAATGATCTACCGGCATAACTTTCTCCCTCGCGTCCTCCTTAAAATGAAAGAAAACTAAGAACAAAGACGTGCGAACTGAACAACTTCTTGTAAAAGCGGTCAACCTCCTTCAACTGAAGAATGTACTTGGTATTTATAGAGCATCAATGGTGAAAGGCGGCTTCTCTCACCCAGTTGTACAGATGGGACAACATTAATTTCTGACTGATGCACCGAATAATTGTCACCGGTAAAGTTGAAAGTACTTTGTGACCGTTATCGACTATCAACTTAATTTGGGTCAGCTTTTTGTCCAATCGTGCTTAATTAGCCTTTCATCCGGATGCGCACACCATGTTGCGCTGACCAAGTTGCGGCGATCCTTCTCGAGTGAATGTTTGCGAGCACGATCAACGCAAAGCCTTGCGGTGAAGTTGTGCTCGACTAATGATTTCCTATGATCGCAATTCTTGCATTGCATTAACGCATATTCTGCACAAAAATACAAAAATCAACAGTTCTAATGTGTTGAATGCATACGACCACAATATTACGAAATTGATGCTTAATGGACGCAAAGTAACATATTTCATCAACGGAATCCAACATTGTTTAAGAACTTAGCACTATGATAACGTGCATTTCTGCCCGTTATCAATTAACCACAAACCAATAAACAAAGTTTAAGAATGTATGTGATGAAAAACAAGTGGATCATGCTTTAAGTGATAACCTAAACGGTCTGTAGTATATGGATAAAGGAAGGAAACCTTATCCTGTTGACGCTACGAATGAGGCCCGCTTTGTAGATGTTACAAATGTTGTAAAGTGCTACAAATGGTCTAATCCTAACCATTCATGTATTAGACATGCGAGCGAGGATGCTCTATACAAAAGAGTTTGTATAAGATTGGACCACGAAATGTTTAGTCTCATTATATAACACCGTTCATGATAGAGACTTTCATTTAACGAGGATGACCATAGGTAACATGACCTTAATCCTGAGTAAGTTGGTAACTCCTACCTATGAGGGCAGTCCTTTGATTTGTATCGGTGCGAGTGGCCAGATCGGTGACTCAAACCTACCACTTTGGGGATTCATTTGACTGGGGAGCTGGGAACTCAGCTACATAAGATGGAATTCACTCCTTCCCCGATTTAGGGGTAAGTAGATAAAAACTCCCTTAAGGGTTGATTTCGAGACTTGAACAATGTGGCGCCAAACCTTCTCTTGGCCCAAGAAGGATTTACTCATAGTAGGACTATGATGTATTATTCATTAGAGGAATCAGTGGTACTTAAGGAGTTAGATGTAATTACAGGAGCAAAACGGTAAATTGGTCCGACTGTACTTACGAGCGATTTGTGAAGGCTCATCGTACTGTTGATTGGTTATATCCAATGGACATAGAAATATATTTGTAGTGCAAAGAGTGTAACTGTCGGTCTTTAGTGGAATGCCCGACAGTTAACGAATGGTGGATATCGTGATTGAAGAGTTTAGTCAGTTATTCACGTACTGTTGAAGCTTCAAGCTACAGATTCATAAGGTCCCCTCGGTAGCTCAATGGATTCATGTTAAGAATCAGTTTTTGGGTTAGTTTAAAGTGTTCAAATTAATAAGAGGAAATTATATATGATATAATTAAATTTCATCAATTATATGAGATATAATTGACTTAATGTATAAGGGAGAAAAAGAACTATGGTTTATATATTGCATGAGATGTGATATTAAAACTATAGGTTATGAATATATATTATTTATATTTGTAATAAAATCAATTATGGGATAATTGGTTACGGTTTTTCTCCCAATAACTAATTTAGTGGGAAGTTGTGATCAGTTATGGTAACTAATAGATAAAATGAAAATCGTTTTCATTTTTACACAAGGCGATCATTAAGCGATTGATAATCGTACAATCAAAAGAATTAGCTATACGATAACTTAAGAGCATATACGATCGTGCAACGAGTTTTCTATACGATAGTCACTTGTTTTTCTAAATGATCGAGTACTCAATCTATACAATACACTTTAGTCATCTCCCACTTACTCGATCATCTATACGATCTATCCTTTCCTCCTTCAAGGAATGAAATATCATGTAACAAAAGACTTCAGAATTAGTAAGCACTTAAACTACATTTAATTTGAGTTTTAAGCATGTTGTTCATATGTTATTTAGAAGAGGGTTTGAAACACATATTACCTTTGAAGATTTTCTTCACAAATTCAGCTAAAATTAATAACTTGTAGAAATACAAGTTATTTATACTGTTTTATTTAGATATTGCGGCCAAAAGAAAGGAAAGTTGCGTCAATTGTATAGAAAAGAGCTAAGAAATGCGAGAATTATAAATTGTCGTCAATATACCCACTAACACCATTACGATGGTAGAATAGAGTGTTTTAATGTCTGTTTTGTAGGAAATCAGTCACCGCATGCGTTCATGGCTCAAAGATGAAAGAACGACGCATCTACGTCGCATTGCCCCCATCATTCAGGAATGAATAGACGATCAATGCAATGATGGCGCATGCGACAATCGATCAAGAGTTAAGCGATCAACGCAATCTCAACCGCATGCGGTAATAAAAATTAACACCGCATGCAGGGAAACGATCAAAGACGTGAAAGAGCAGCACAAATGCGGAGGATTTTGACGCTTGTACAGCTGACCGTTGTGCATTTTTTACGGATTGATTGCATAACAGAAGGAATATTTATTCCGCCATTCTCAGGATTTCCATAACAATAAAGTGGGAACCACACGGTAGAAAGTCAGAGCATTCATCTATAAATACCTTTAGAGAATTCACTGAAACATATACTTGATACGAGGCTATTTTGATATTTGTATACTGAAAGAGAGACTGGTCTGGGGGCTGATCGGAGAAGATTCGGGAAGAATTAAGAGACAAGGCTGAGAAGTAAGTCTTAGGGTAAATCCTTCAAATCCCCGCCGTGAAGCTCTGTACCAAGGTCACTTCTACCGGACGAGCAAGCCTGAGAGGGAAGCTCTTCTGTTCATCCATTCCACATGCCGACAAGCAAATCCACCATCCAGATCTGTGTCAAGACATTGGCACTCTTCTGTATTTTTTTCTATCTCTTTTTCATCAATTGTATTCATCTTTTTAATCTCCATCATTCACACCATGTATCAGGTGCTAAATATTAGTATTGAATGTCATGATCATTTTCATCTCCATCTTTCTATCTATTTCTGTTCCTCCTTAAATCGTTTTCTCCACAATGTTCTCTTAATCCCTCAGTGATTAGAATGAATTAAACAAGTAAATTAATTTGTGCTAAAGAAATAAATAAGTTTAGCTAAAGCATGCTCGACGACATCTTCACCTGTGACAGAAATGAAGAAGTTATTCTGCCTAGTGACAGTAGGTTGGAAAAATGCGTTAACTAAAGTGAGAAGTACTTCCAGAGATGGAAGTAACCTTGCGTTCATTACGTTCATCCCTGTTTCACCACAGAGATGTGGGAACGCGACTGATCACCGAGAGGTGTACGTCAAGGGAAAGTGAAACCGTACTTATATCTTTAACATAATTAAGGAACTTGCGATGTTTATATTAATTATCTTTTCTCTTTCTGCTTCGTACATAAAGCCTTGCCTTCGCATACCATGATCTTTTGTATAATCTTCACAGTCAGTCTCAAACTCGGTATCATGTATCATGTAACTTGTATCTTGTATCATGTTAGCTTAGGTTTATTTTATCGCACTTTACTTTTAACGCAATTTACTTTATTATCGCATTTTTATTGCTTATCTTTACTTTACCGCATTTTAAATACCTGTACACAACCTTTATTAAATTGTAAAACCACTGGTCGCATATATCACGAATATAACGCATTAACCTAAAACAATCCCCGTGTTCGACCTCGGATCACACCGAGAAACTTGCGGTGGGATTACACTTGGTTCCAACACAAGGAAACTTTTGACAACGCATAGCATACTACAAGATTTCATTAACAATGCATATTGAGAAGTAGTATCGCATAAAATGTGCATGAGCAACAATGCAGCATAACATTCCATCTTTGTCAAAAAGTCTACGCTTTCAACGCGTATACTTGTTCATTCATTCACATCCAAAATTTTTTTTGTTATATATAAGCTTGTACCATATATTGTTATATATAAATTTTGTGTTACAAAAATCCACCAAGATAGAGCTTGAAACTTCAAGAGGACTACCATCAACATCTTCTCTACTATGCTCAAGCTGGAACATATGGTGGAAACACTTAAATCAAGTTGAATTGATGAAGACCAAGTGAGGGGTATGTAGAGTTTTCGTGTTATCACTTTAGCAAGTATAACTCAGAATGCTTAATTGTTCTTCATGCATGTATTGGGATTGGTGTCCTAATTCTCCTGGATTCTCGTTGTTTTGTAAAGATGTACATTGTTAAATGAATAAAATAAGTGTTATTTAATTCTGGCATTTATTCATATCCAATAAACAAAGCTCATTGGTTATCTTATGTGAACTTAAGCATGTATATGTGATATACAAGTGGATCATGCCTTAAGTGATAACCTAAATCGGTCTGTAGTATAAGGATTAAGGTGGGATACCTGATCCTGGTGACACTACAGATACGACCCACTTTGTAGAGGTTTGCAAGTGTTGTAAACTATTACAGATGGTTGATCCTGACCATTCGTGTGGAGACGTAGAGCGGGAGTTTCCTATACAAAGAGTTTATATAAGACTTGGACTATGAGATGACTAGACTCTTTATATAATGCCATTGATACTAGAGACTTGCATCTTACCTAAACGGCCATAGGTGACACAAGCTCAATCCTGAGTGTTTTATGAACTCCTACCTTTGAGGACGATCCTTTGATTAGTATGGGTGAGAGTGGCCAGATTGCCAACTCAACATGCCTACCCTTTTGGGGACTTGTCTGATCTGAGAGTTGGGAACTCAATCCATAATATGGAATTCACTTCTTTCCCGAAGCAGGGATAAGTAGAGAGAGTGCTCCCTTAAGGGCTGATTCTAGGGCTTGAACATAGTGGCCACAACTTCTCTTTGGAAGAGAAGACTCAATCATAGTAGGACTATGATTTATGTTCATTAGAGGGATCAGTGGTACTTAAGGAGACAGATGTAACTACAGGGGCATAACAGTTATTGGCCCAGCTATACTTACGAGCGATCTATGAAGGGTTGTCGCACTACTGATTGGTTAAGATGGACACATAATATATCTGTAATGAGGAGAGTTCAGCTATCGGTCTTTAGTGGAGTGCCTGGCAGTTAACGGATGGTGGACCTCGTGACTAAAGAGTTCAATCAGTTATTCACGTATTGTTGGAGCTTCGGATCTACAGGTCCATGAGGTCCCTTTGGTAGCTTGGATTCTATTGAAGGATCAAGTTCTTGGTGTTGATTTGAAATGTTCAAATTAACAAGAGGTATTTTGATTACATGTGATATAATCGGTATGATGTATGAGATATATCTATTGAGGATTGATGTAAATGAGATTTACATTAAGTACCATGGAATAGAAAAAGAACTATGGTTTATATGTTTCATGAGATGAAATATTAAAACTATAAGTTATAAATATAGTATGATAAGTTTGTTATCATTTATGTTTATAATAATATTAATTATTAGATAATTAATACTTTTTCTTTTAATAGTTAGCTTTCCTTTTGTATTTGAAGGTAATTTTACCCGGTTCATCAACTTTTATTGCTTATACATGTGATGTATGGTGCTTATATGTCAAAGTGTTTGTCATATAATTAAAAACCTACCTTCGGTTGTGCAATTACTCATGCATCATGTATTATAAATGTTATAATCTTGCATGAAGAAATTACTTGAAGCATGCGCATGCATCACGAAATATAAGAGTTATATTTTGTATGCATTGAGCAATATCATGCATCATCCTTTTGTTATAAGTGTTATAGTCTAAGGGTGAATGGAAGCATGCTTTGCTTGTTTCATTGCGGATTTTGTATACGTGTTATATAAAAGAAATAGCAATGAATGGACAATGCATTGAGCATGACACTTAGGCCGTTTATAATCGTTATGAATACCTTGCATGTGTTAGCTTCACATTGTGGTGGTTGTTTCCGTTTATAAGTGTTATAAAGGAAATTATACCTAAAATCAATAATTCAGAGTTGCATGTGGACTTAGGGTGAACTCAAGTTTTTTTAAAAGGGTTTTAAAATTGGTTTGAGATAGACCTAAGTTTAAGTGGTTCTAAAGAGTTTAGTAACCTAGATTAATCTTTTAAAATCGGTTTAATAGGATTAAATTGGTTGGAATAAAAGATTAAATTTGTTGTAAACCTATATATAAGGGACCTTTTGTATAAGGCAGGTTCTCGCTAGGCTGGGGTTCTTAAGTTGACGGAAACGTAAGACCCCTACCTGGGAACCTACCTGGAAAGGTGAATTAGATAGATTTTCAACAAGCATGCGACGTTTTTGGTCAAATACTCCGTTAAAGAGTTTAATGGATGATGATAAAAACGTTATTCAACTATCCAAGGTAAAAGTTACTCTTGGGAAAACCTAAAAGTCACTCAGTTAAAATCCTTATGCCATGTTTTTTCTAAGTAAGCTAAACCCTAGGTTATAAAATACTTAGTGGGAGGAGGAGGCGTATTAGATATGTCTTTGATTCCCCTCCCGTTTCTCTCTATATGTTCACACCGTGAGATTCATGCTTGGCCTCGAGATGCCCCAGGATGCATCCCCCTTCGGATGGTGTTTGCATGAGTCAATATCAATGTGAACGAAGAGAGTGTTTATAGTAAGTGGGTGAAGGGTGTATGACAACATGTCCTATGGTCTCTGTCATTGGTTCACACCGTGAGATCATTCTGTACGCCCTCATGTCGCCTTTGATGCGGCCCCCTTTGGATGGGTTTCGTGTAGTTGGTCAATATCAAGGTGAACTCTAGAAATGGATAGGGTCGCTTTAGGTTTTGCCTCAATCAGATTTTTTCCCTTCGGATTGGCCTTTTGTGATGGACCTCTAGGGCTTAAAATGGCGGGTCACACTTACAGGAGATTGTTAAGTAAGTTAATGATCTCTTGGCCAAATCAATAATGGCTAATCGTTATAGAAGCAAGAGTTGTTCTGGTATTAATGACTAGTTGAGATCTTCTCAATTCAGAGGAGGGATAATTGACTTCCCTTCGGCAGCTTTTGTCCTAAACCTTTGAAGCGTCGTTGCGAAAGTAGATGTCACACAAGGTTCATGTTAGTTTTGCTAAAACCTTATTGGATGTTTTTTTGTTTTACAATGGGTATTTGCTTAAAACCTAACGTAGGTCAATGTTTTTTCCTTTTCAGCAACTCATTAGTATTCCCATTTAAATCTTTTGAAAATGACCGATTTATTACAGTGGAAAGAATCGTGTGAAACCAATTTCGTGGCAAACGACCTCCATCCTACTACTTTCCAAAAGAGGAGACAAGATAGTAAATATGATTTATTAGTCTTGGAGACATGTCTGGTAGAGAATGATGATTCTTCCTGGATCCTTGATTCAGGTGCTACCAATCATGTTAGTTCCTCTTACCAAGGATTTAGTTCCTGGCAAACATTGCCACGGAAAGAGATGACTCTTCGAGTCGATAATGGTGAGGTTGTTTCAGCTGTTGCTGTAGGCAGACTAAAGTTATTTGTTGACAAGAAACGTTATCTGTTACTGGATAATGTTTTTGTAGTTCCTCATATTAAGAGGAACTTAATCTCGGTTTCTTGTCTCATTGAAGAAGTCTATACCGTTTCCTTTTCTGAGAATAAAGTGTTTATTTTAAAGAATGGAATGGAAATTGGTTCTGGTTCAATGGAAAATAACTTATATG